>NW_028146709.1:0-5000 GCF_056507025.1 Lutjanus erythropterus | reverse complement strand
TCTAAAGACTCTGATCAGCAGCAGGGAAATAAAAGTTTCTGTTTTAATATTTTCACTTCCTGTTCTACATACAAACATACATCAATCCCCAAAATCAATGAATTTATCAGTGACAGTAAGAGAAGTATTGATTATTGTTTATATAATCTCATGTAATCCAGACATAATTAATATGTTAACGTACCTGTTAGCAGCAGCAGCAGCAGCAGGTTCGATCTGCTCGCTGCCGTCATCATGAACTGAATCACACATGGAAACAAACATTTTAACCACACAATCACAGCTCCACACTACACTGTAAAAAATGACAGCTACTGAAGTAAATTCAATTTTGAAACATAATTCATGACTCAACTCAAAATAATCACCAAAAAGAATCTGAAGTCCTTCTTTACCAGTCAACTAAAAGCCACACAGAAAATGATGGCGTCCATGACTCTGTTCGCTGTCGGAGGCTGATTCTCCTTAATGTCTCTCTCAGCGCCTGGGGAGAAACTGAGAAGACAGGAAGGGGTGGAACAAACAGGAAGTCATGATGTGGTCTTCAAAAACCACACGGACACAAAGAAACAGAAAATACTCACCATATACCGAAACCATCTGAATCACTTTGTTTAAGGTGTAAAGCTGCAGCAGGTAGAAAGCCTAAAAACAGCTGATTCTTGTCTGAGTTAGGTTTAGTTTTCTCCTCTAACAGACGAGCAACACACTTCATGTACAAACACAACAGTTTACTGAGCCGATCGTGAGCGAGCGCAGACCCACAGACAGCTGGGCGTGATGAAGCAGATACCTGAGAGTACAAACAGCGACAGAGGAGAGAAACTACATTTCAGAACACAACGATTCAGTTAGAAGTTTCAGGAGAACCTAGAGCTGAACGTAAAGAGACTTTTAAAAATGTCTTCCTCTCCTGCACACGAGCTCAGTATCACAACTCTCACTTGTTCAGGGAGAGAAAAGGAGAACCGTCATGGTTTGGCAGCGGTCGACGCGACCTGACCGCAGCCCACTTTCCCCGGTCCAAAGTCGGTCCATCTCGGTGCGATAAAAACTGTGATGACACAGTTTGACTCAGTCCGGCCATAAATGCCATTGCCAAAGCCCAGAGTGTGTGTGTGTGTGTGTGTGTGTGTGTGTGTGTGTGTGTGTGTGTGTGTGTGTGTGTGTGTGTGTGTGTGTGTGTGTGTCAGTACTCACCACAGAAGGTGATTCTTTCCTTTACATCCCTCCTCTCTTTAGGAAATACATTTCCTCATCAGCAGTCAACATGGACAGACTGTCTTACTGTAAACGGTCGGTCGGCTCCTCCGTGGTCGCTGCTGCGCACAGCGCCACAAGAAAACGTCAACATAAATCCACTTTTCAGTCCAAAGTTTAAAAACACGCTGAGCTCACGTCTGTCTGGTCCTCAGGTCTGACTGATCACTGCTGAGTTTGAAACATACAGTCTGAGCTGCTGAGCCTGATTCTACTGATCTGTGTTGTTTTACTGAACATCCAGATGTTTGTTGACTCGCTGTAGATTTGTCTCTCTGCTCTGCAGTCAGCAACATTCAACAACACTGACGAAACACAAACAGTTTTACTGTATTTAATGAATTTACTTAAATTACGACACTTCAAACTCATGTATGAAAGGAACTCTGACATGGAGTGAAATTTGGGTCTTGGTTCTCCTGACTCTGAAGTTCTAGTTCCACCTCCAGTACAGACATCAACCCACAACATGCTTAGCGTAGCTTAGCACAAAGATTGGAGGCAGGAGGAAATGGTCCAGGAGTGTGATTCACAGGTACTGATCCATCAACACAGGACAAGAAATCCACACACACACACACACACACACACACACACACACACACACACACACACACACACACACACACGCACACACACACACACACACACTCCAGATGTTAGAACAGCTGCAGGTGGAATATTTATGACTCTGTGTGAAGTCTGATAGATTTTCACAATAAAAGCACAGTTGATGGCAGCCTGCAGCTGCAGTTCCTCTGACGTCCACCAGGTGTTGCTGTGATCAAACTGCGTGTTGAAGTGAGTGAGAAAAGTTTTTACAGGACGAGTCCAGCTCTCAGAACATGATGTCACTTCCTCTGACGTTAATCTGAGAGAAGATTTTCACAATAAAGGTTCTGTCAGGGAGTTATTAAGGCATTGACAGGTTTCAGGTCCTCACTTGTCTCCTCGTGTCCGAGACAGAGACACGTCCGAAAATACAAACATGTCCTGCTAACATTAGCCAGCAAGCTAATTCCCATTCATCATGTATAAATCTTACTTCCTTCAGACTGGACATTCACTGCTAATGCTAATGTTTCAGTAGCAAGCTAACAAACATTAGCTGATGCTGCTCGTTAACTCACTCGCTAACAAGCAGTGACAGTCTGTGGATTTTAGAACAGTTTTAACGGACAAAATTCATTTTTCATGCAACAATAAATATATTATAAAAGAATGATGTTAAATTAAATTAATGAGTTCATGGAAAACCTTTTCAAATTCACTTTTATTCTTTTCAGTTTGATTTATTTAGGTTTGGTTTCTAAATTATTCTTAAAAAAAAAAACGAGTGTAATAAAAATAAAAATATAATATTTCAGGGAATATTCAGCTCAATTTTCTGAAGCAAAGAAACAAAGTAAAATAAATCAACAATTATTAAATGTTCAAGAAAATCAATTTTTCCACGTTTACCTTGAAACTTTAAAAGAAAAAGTTGAGTTTTATGTTTTTCTGATTTATCTGAATGAATTTTAGCTCAATCTGATTAACATGTACTCATTTTACTCCCCTCATACCAGGCTGTCCTTTATTCATTCATTTCTACTGAGCTAACGCTAACCAGCAAGCTAACAAGATTTAACAGCAAGTTAGCATATATTAGCTGATATTGCTGTTTAAAGTTTGTTAGCTCGCAGGCTAACATGCAGTCACAGTTTTGGCATCTTAAAACCATCAAATTACAATAAATTATGTCAGATCCTGTAAGATAATTTTTCAAATTACATTTATTGATTTTTTTATTTTCACTTTAGTTTCCTGTTTAACTTTTTTGAATTCATTTTAACTTTGTGAACATTTCTCAGGAGAGATTTTCACTTTAGCGTAGTAAACAAACAAAACAAAGAAAGAAGATAATGTTGATTTAGTTTCACAGCTTGAGCAGTTTGAGCTAATGCTAAAAGCTAATGCTTAGCTTGCAAGCTAACATTAGTTTGGTGATGTTGCTGATTAAAGTTCGTTAGCTTGTTAGCTAACACAACAAAGCAGTGACAGTGTGGGGAGAGTAAAGGGTGTTTGTCACTTCTAAGTTTAGTTTCCTGTTGATTTTTTAAATATTTCTTTCCCTTGATTTTGAAATTAATTTTAATTTTAGGCAAGAAAAATTAAGACAGACAAAGAATATCAAATATCAAACATCAAATAATAAATAAAACTATTTAAAATAATCTTAATATTGATTTTCCCTTGGACCTATTATGTTTTAACACAACAGAGACAGAAGAACAACACAGGAAGAAGTAAAACCTGCAGCAGTAAAAACAGTCTTTATACTCGTTTTAAGATTAATGTAATTTGACACGTTTTTTTAATTTGTTTGTTTGTTTTATTTATTTATTTTTATTATTATGTTTACTGTTTAACTTTATTCAGTTTCATTTCCTGTTAATGTTTTTTTGATTTGATTTTAAAATTAATTTTAATTTGGGGGGAGGGAATCTGAGAATGTTTGCAAAATAAATAGAGAAAAAATATCAATAAATACACATATAAAAATGATCATTTACCTTATGAACCATTTCCACGACTCATCTGAATTAATTTTAATTTTGGGAATTTCTTTCAAGAGAATTTTGCTTAATAAAGAAAGAAAATATTAAATAAATTAAAAAAAATCAACCAACCAATCAATAAATCAATGTATAAAAAATGACATTTTTAATTAGGTTTCCATTAATTAATCTCCATTGTATGTATTTTGAATTTTTTAATTTTGTTTGAGGAACGTTTTTGTTTGATACAGAAAGACAAATAACACCGAAATAAGTTTTTTAAATTCTATTTTCTGTCGTACTTGATTCTGTTTTTTTTTTTTTTTTCAAACTCATTTTAATCAGATTTTTGGGAGAATTTTTTGCAAAATAAATAAATAAAGAACAATGTTTGTTTGTTTATTATTTCAGTTCACTGATTTAAAATTCAGGTCAACTGTTTTGATAAAAGTGTTTTATATTTCAGGTTGTGTTGTTTGTTGTGTTGTTTGTTGTGTTGTTTGTTGTGTTGTACGTTGTGTTGTTTGTTGTGTTGTTTGTTGTGTTGTACGTTGTGTTGTTCGTTGTGTTGTTTGTTGTGTTGTAGGTTGTGTTGTTCGTTGTGTTGTAGGTTGTGTTGTAGGTTGTGTTGTTTGTTTTGTTGTTTGTTGTGTTGTTTGTTGTGTTGTTTGTTGTGTTGTTCGTTGTGTTGTAGGTTGTGATGTAAGATGTGTTGTTGAGGTAAAATCTTCGTTTGGTGCGTCAGACGCTCCTGATCCCTCCTGTGATTAAAAACACTGCAAAACAAGTCATTTTGTTGTTGTTGTTTTTTTACAGTGAACAGCTGGTCCAGGTGAGGAGCTTTGTTGTGGTTCACAGGTGAGTTATTAAGGCTGAGAAGTGATGTCATCACACACCTCAGTGATGTCAGCAGGGTGAGGGGCGTGGCCACCTGAGGCAGCAGGCGTGTCACTTGGTGTTCACTCCTCTATGTTCCTGTTTGTTTAGGCTCCGCCCATTCATCACTGCCCCTCGCTCCGCGCCGATGCCCCTCCTGGCCTCTTTGGCGAGTGGGGACGCCGGGCTCAGCCGTCCTCTGCCCGCCGACCCGGGAAGGAGCTCTCGGTCGGAGGAGGAGGACCACGGTGGGGGGCGGAGTCTGGAGGCCACACAGCGCGGGCTGGGACTGATGGAGGACAGCGTCTGCTGGCTGCCGTTCAG
>NW_028146708.1:0-35666 GCF_056507025.1 Lutjanus erythropterus | reverse complement strand
TGCTGCACTGGTTTGTTTTCAGTTCTGGTTCAAACAGAATCGATGTTAGTTTGTGTAATTGGTCCCGATAAAAACTCCACAGTTCGAGTGCTCTGAAAAGCCACCAAGATCTCTCGGTCCTGATGTCGATATAAACTAAGCACATGCGATAATACTGACCTTGTTATTCAGCCAAGCCTCACGCTTTCACACTCCATTGCTCATTATTCGCCTACTTTATTGGACCACTTCTGGAAAATGGATTCCACGGCTGACCACTTGGCACACCGGTCCCTCTGAGGGCAGATGTGCCTCGGTCTCACCAACATCTATAAAAGATGACAGGTTGAATCACTGAGGTGTACTTCTGCTGCCCTAAGCAATCCTAAGACTGCTGCTAATTGATAGGAGCATTTAAAGCTGAGAATAATGCCATGATATGAATGAGGGGAGGTACCAGCAGGGGTCCATGCCACTTATAAATTAATGCATGACAGAAGGGAATGTTCTTATTGGGAGTTTTGAAGCCCTCAAGGACCTCAGCGGTGTCCTTTTTTTTTCTCTGTTTGAAGAGAAAGCCTGGCGTTATTTCATAGTGAAGGGCACCTATTTTCTACACATGGGTAGTTTGACATGGACAAATAGGAAGAGATACAAGGAAGGAGAGCAAAAGAGGCGACTTAAAAGCAGCAGTGAAAAGGCACTGGGAAGGGATTATGGTGATTTAAAACCGCTCTTACCTCTGCGTCTCCTCCCAACGGTTTTCAGAGGCGGACTGGAACGTAATGAAGACAGTCCATCAGTCCATCCAGCTCGTCATTTGAGCTTTCCATTTTACACAGCGGCTGCGATTAGGCCGCTGTGCGTCCACATGTGCACATACGTGAGCGAATGAAAGGAATCAATTTCTTTGTGTCTGTGTGGGTGTGTAGCAGTGTTTGTACGCATCAACAATCTATTGTATGCTTTCCACACGTGTGTCCACATAAATCTGCGCTTCATCCCTCCGTCTCCTCGCCATTTTTCCTCCCTCCATCCTGCCTCTTGTCTTAACGACCACAGGCAATCGACTGAAACGGCAGGCTTCAGCAGGAGCAGTGAGAGAAGAAGCGGGCAAATTAATGATCCCACATCACTGCTCAGATAAGAGGCCAGTGCTCGCCTGCCTAAACCATCAAGTTTCAAACTTAAGTTTGTCCCTTAAGCAAAATATTTCCCAAAGCTGAGGGCTTCACTTAGGAGTGCTGTATAAAGCCTTTTTGGTTGTCACCTTGTCTAAGTGTAAGGCTTTCATGCCTGTTACTGTCATAGTACAGCTCATGTGCACCTCAGTTTCCATGGTTTCATTTCACTCAAATCATTCTAGGTAGCATTAGCACCGAACACTATGCCAGCATAAATATCCCAAAATGCAATGCAGTAGTGATGATACCAAAAATAACCAAAGGCAACCAAGGCAGTTGTGTTTAACATCAATAACAAGTTAAATTTAAATGTCAGTAATGTTTCACTTTGCTTGGTGTAATATATTTTGTAAAAAAGTTCTTTGTCACAGGTTACCATTGCCATGAATCTCAAAAAAATCTTGGGTATGTAGTTCATCATTTGTGATTTGACACAGCAGTTGTAAGTTGTTGGCTAGCTTGGCTAACACTGTTAGTCCGTGATGAAGTAATGAAGACAAATGAAAATATTACTGTGAAAGCAAAAAAGGAAATAGCCAGACATTGACAAAAACTGGTGAGTTTCAATGTTATGATATAGCTAAAAATAGATGACGAATGAGACGAAGTTGTGCGTGATTTGACATTAGCGCTAGCTACAAAGTGCTAACATCAAATCTATTCTGATTCAATTCAAATCTAGACCTGCCCCAAAAGATTTGTCTCAGTATCTCCTCCTCCTCTTCAGTCACCATAAATCCAGCCATTGTCTCATATCCTCAAATTATTTCACTTTTAGCGGACTGTTAAGAGGAAAATGGTCGATACAGACCTTTTAGCAACACATAAGGAAATACTTAAAGAGAAAAGAGAAAAATGTAATATATTTACTGCAATAAATCATAAAATGACCAGAATCCTTATTTGAAAACCAGCTTTTCTGACAACAGCACTACAGCCAGAATGTTCTCCTTTAAAATTAGAATTCTTGGCTGAACATCTGTTTTTGTTAAGCCTGTTTCACATTTACTGGAGTTACTGGAATTAATTCTGAATGTTCATTAATTGAGTAAGGGTCTGTTTATGAGTCATACAAAATAAATTATTAATAACCTTTGAGAAGGAAAGAATATTTATAATCTCTCTTATATATTATAATATCTCATTGTCACTTGTTATTGTCTTGTTGTGGTCGTCTTGTGTTCATATTCAGTGTCCCTGCAGCCTGCAGGGAACCTGCCTGAGCTTTGGAGGAGGGAGGCCAAGGGAAACAACTCAACCATAGATTGTATATTAAGTAGGGATTCAACCTATTTAAGATACTATGCTCATTTTTGAATAGCTATGATCTTATATATTTCTCCTTCAAGTAGTTTAGGGCAAATACTTAGAGATTAAAGGTTTTCCCTTACAGCGTCCTAAGGAAATCCTTACAATGATTTTATGTAACTTATTTTTTACTAAGGCATCCTAAGATGAAGATGTCAAGGAAATCTGAGCCAAAGTGGTTTTATGCATATATACCGAACCCAAAAAAAGAAAGACGAAAAAAACAACAGCCACCTGTGTTAGATTATCTCCCTGCTTTTTCACTAAATTGCTCCCCCTCTTCTTCCTCTCTCCCTCCCTCCTGTGTTCTTAATGCATTGCTGCCCTCACCCTGAAAGTGGGCATTTATTTTGTTGGCAGAAGAAAACCAAAGAGCGGGAAAATTCACAGGGAACTGTCCACTCCACTGGTGCTGAAATATAGGAATTACCAATGGGCTGCAGGGCGACACGGTGTTTACAGGGAGCACAAACATCACACCGGCCTGATCATCATTACAATTTCCACGCAACATTTTTACCTTGGAAACAAAACACTTAGGGGAGACGCCGGAAGCGATTCAGGCAGCCCTTTTTGATCTCCGCCGCCTCATTCTCACTTATGAAAAGCCAGCTCTTTACTTTTACTTACCTGTTCTGTGCCAGCGATTACAATTTCCACATTACTGCAGACTTAAATGAAAGGCAGCACATCAAACAATCTGCTTCAGTAACTGCTCACTGTGTAAATGAGATGGACTGAAGACGGCTGCTTATTGTCATTTGTCAGTACATCCATAAATAAAGCACAGAGTCAGTCAATGCAAAGCAAATGCTTCTTATTAGACTAATTCTGGCTGTAAACACGATGAGAACAGAGCCAAGCCGGCCTGCATGCAGCCCTCTGTGGTAGAGTCTGAGCAAAGGGAGCCAAGAGAGATAGCCCTGTGGCATAAATTGATTGCTAGAGACATATGTTGGCAACGCTGTATTTCACTCTGTGTGAAATCTCCCCTATGGGGCAGACAGGGTAAAGCAAGGAGGGTCGGGGAGGAGGGGTGGTGAGGGTGCACTGGTTTGTGGAAAAAGCTAGAAATGAGGGTGAGGAATGGGCCTCAGAGCAAGCAGGTGTGTGTGTACATTCATCTATCTGTATTCCAAAAAAACATGTATGCAGGGTTAGCAGCGTGTGAATGTTTGTGTGTGTGTGTATGTGCGGGGTATGCAAATGCATAGCCTTGCACAAATCCTCAGTTGTGTGTCGGTGTTTTTGTGCGCGAGCACGATGTCTACGCAGAGAGCAGACCTTGATGATAAGCGAGTTATCTTACCATGCTGAGTGGGCCATTTAAAAGACAGCCATTTTTCTGGCAGCTCCACGGAGGGAAGTATGATGGAGAGGGAAGGATGGACAGGGAGGATGCTGCGAAGTGTGTGTGTGTGTGTGGTGCAGAAGAGAAAAAGAGAACATAAACAGCCAGTGGGGACAGAGCAACAAGGAGTATAATTCTTCATGGTTTTTATATACCTCACACATGAGCATACATTTATCTCACAAGCATATTCATAGAATACACACACACACACACAAACATGCTAATTACACATCAACATACAGGCCCGCCCACACACATGACGACAAGCATGGAGGCAAATTGCATATCAACATACAGGCCTGCCCACGTGCATGATGACAAGCACAGAAGCAAATTACATACTCCCTTCACCCACACCACCGACCTCATCTACCCACCCGCCTACACACACACACACACACACACTCTCATGGTGTTGTGCTTCCATTAGCTGCACTTTCATGTAAACACCCCATCATCATCCACCTCTTCAAGAAATGTTTGCTCCCGAGACAGTTACACTTTTACAATTCACCATGCAGGTGTTGCCTTCGCTAATATATTGATGTTCTAACATGTCTCCAGACTCCAGCGATGGGTATCTTAATAACTTATTTGACTCTGAGGAACAGCTGCCCTTACTTATTTATGTATCTACAAGGAGCATGTAAACACACACCCCTGAGCTGGTAGACAGCATCACATCTACAGAGATCTGTCTCTGAAGGGTGTGACGGTGGTTCTGTGATTTGTAAGCACACTGCGGAGGTCATTACATAGGCTAATCACCTGTGTTCGTCATGTGTGCCACTTAGAAACCAGGAGGGTATGTGGAGTGATTTAAGTGAAAGGTGGAGGCATGTGGAGCTAGATGGATGCTGCATTCAAATCACATGGAGTTTCCCTTAAACATGAGCTGTAACCTGGGAAGAGAGCATGCACTAAGAAAAAGTATATATGAGATAGACATACTAGATAAAATGAGTGCAGATAAAACAGGACAGAACCGCTAACTGGTATGGCAGTTTTTTCAGTTGGAAAACAACTATTAGAGGTTGAGGGACTTGGACATTTGGAAGGGAGCTCTGAGTAGACCCACTCTTCCTTTGTGTTGCTTGGTCTACTGTCAACAGACATGACCCAATGCCCCGGATACAGATGGATGGACAACTATCAGACCACTGTTGTGTATAAACTGCGAGAATACCTTCCTGACCAAGACCAGTAATACAGAAAGCTTATTTTAGTATGTTAGTCACTTCTGCCATTTGGGGTACACCACATGTCATCAGTCACAAGCTACATTATTGATAATTATCAATAAAAAAAACTATCACGACAGACTTTTCAGTTATATCGCCCAGGCATAGACACTCACTCCCATTTTGTTGAAGTGGTTTGAGAAACTGGTTCTCCAGCAATTTATAGACAACATCCCAGTGATCCTGCACCCTTACCAGTTTGCACTCAGAACCAACAGATCCACAAAGGATGCCATTTCCAGTGTCCACCACTCAAGCCCCTTTTCCATACACATGTTCGGGCTTGATTTGACTCAATTTCACTCAGATGCATCAAGCCAGAAAGGGAAGAATTTGCATCTTCATTACAATAGAGCTACCCACTTGAAGGTATGCTTTTAGCTGTGTGCTTGTCTTGAGTCATGTGGCTGTAAAATGATGAACTATCATGTTTAATTTCCTAAAAGAAAATCTTCATAATAAAAGTCTTCTTTTGTTTTGATAGGAAATGCTGGGTTTGCATTAGCGGTAACTTAACACAACTCCTATACAGCTGAAAGCAAAGTGTATAATAAAACAGTGAAAGTACAAGAGGCGACCCAGGAAAGAAACTATTCTTTGAACCAGAGAGATTCAGTTAGAAGCTACACTCTAGTGCGCAACACCGGAGCCCCCCAGGGCTGTGTGCTCAGCCCCCACCTGTTCATGTTGAACACCCATGACTACGGCCCCTGTCGTGTAGAAAACTCTGTTGTGAATTTCGCAGATGACACCACCATCATTGGCCAGACTTCAAACAACGATGAGACTTTGTGTCAGTCTTGCAGAGTGGTACACAGAAAACAACTTACTGCTCAACACAAGCAAAACCAAGGAGCTGATTGTTGATTTTCAGAAAAAGGAGGCAAAGATGGACACCCCTGTCTACATCAGTGGAGCTGTGGTGAAGCAGGTGAACAGTTTTAGATTACTGGGAATCAACATAACAGAAAAACTTCTACAGAGCAGCAATTTAAAGCATCCTGACATCAAACATCACAAACTGCTTGGTACCCTTCTACCAAGCATCAGTGTTATTTAGGAGGTGATTTGCCTGCACAGGGCCAAGAGGATACTAAAAGACAAGACCCAGCCACAGCCTGTTCACCCTGCTGCTATCAGCCACGATATACAGAAGTATCTGCTGCCATAACACCAGGCTGAAGAGCAGCTTCAGCCGTCAAGCTCAGAGACTCTTAACACTATCCTCAGCGCTCAACCATGAAAAATGGTTTTAATTTTTATGGCTTATTATTTATTTACTGTATTTTGTGTAAGTGTAGCATAAAGGGAACTACAGCTAACATCTTGTTGTACAATCCTGTGTTGTAAAACGCTAAATAAATAAACCTTGAACCTTATGTCAGCCTCCCAGTGGTAATTGGAAATGGGATTTATGAGGATGTTTTGGGTTTGAGTGTTTCCATATTATGTTACTTTATACTTCATTGATACTTTCACTACAATGTACCTTTTTGAGAGCAGACGCTTTGACTTTTCATAATAGAAAAAGCAGAGGTGTCACTAAGAACATTAATAATGGCTCTGTTCTACTCAAATGTCTAAGGTACTAAAAAGGTTCTTCCTGAAGGGCTGAGGTTCTATCCAGAATCATTTGCTTCTGAAGAAACTTTTTTTGAAGAAAGGGTTTGTCAAGGGTTCTTTGTAAGACAAATGATTCCAAAAAACCCTTTTGGGAAGAAGGAGTTTGAGACTGAAGAACTCTTTTGGTTTAATGCAACAGTGGGTTTGGGCGGGTTCTAAGTAAATGCCTTAAAATACAAAAATGTTCTCTGTAGAACCACCTGAGTGTGTTCTAGATACAGTACCTAAAAAGGTTCTTGGTAGAATCCTTTGAGTATGTTTCATATAAAACTGCTGGAATATAAAAAGGTTCTTAGTAGAAGCCCCTTAATGGGTTCTCGATAAAATCTGTACAATACAAAAAGATTCTTGGTAGAACCCCCTGTGTGGATTCTAGATAAAACCCTTGGATTAAAACAGGTTCTTGGTAGAAACCCATGAGCGTGTTCTAGTTAAAACCATTGGAATGTAAAAAGGACCCCCTTTATGTATTCTTGATACCCTAACCACTACACTGTAGAATGGTTCTCTGTAGAATCCCTCAGAGGGGACTCTGGGTGAAACGTTTCACAGATGGTTTTAGGTATAACAATTTATGTTGAGTTCTAGGTAAAATTATCTTAAAGGATTCCAAGTGGAACCTTGGAACAAGCTGGGACAAGCTGAAGAACCCTTTATGGCTCCAGTCAGCTGTTTATTTCTAAGAGTGTAGGTCATAACAACATGACAGTGAGCTAGCATACACAATAGCATGGCCCTGCAACTGAAGGAACTAAATTGAAGTCAACTATCATTAATTTATTTTCACAAATTATTTTATTACTGTGACGTGTCAAAATGTCCCCTGGCTCAGTGATCTTGACTTAATGACAGTAAAAACGGAGATAAGAAAAAAGGGTTTACTTCATTCATATGGGAGTCAACACGTGGTTGAAACAAGCATATAAGTGGACCTGGACAAAGGCCTTTGGAATGAAACAGGAATAATAGTTACTCCTCGCTGTGAGCTCTGTTCAGGGCATCCAGAATTTCTAACAGCACCCCCGGAGGTGCAGTTCAATATCAGAATGATTATTACAGTTAACAGCAAAATGTATTGGTTCAAACAGATGTGAATGGTGAGTGTGAAATGGTAAAACTCCCCAAAACAACAGATGCTGGGTTTGCTGCAAGAGAGATGATCCAATCACAAAAAAAAGTTGGGGCACAGCGAAGCGCAAAGACGACATATGGAACGGTGAGGCGTCGTCTTTGTTGGACAAAATCCTTTCCTCTGGAGTATGAATCAGCGGCTGGTGTGTGTGTGTGTGTGTGAAGGCATAGATGAAGCAACTGCTATAAAGATGTGGAAGAGACAGAAAAGGTAGAGTCAGGACAGAGTATGCACTCTTAGAAAAAAGGGAGCTAACTACATAAAGTGTTCTTTGGCTTGTCCCCAGAGGAGACCGCATTTGGTTCCTGATAGAACCTTTTATAAACCCTTCTATGGAGCGATGGTTCCACCCATAACCCTCTGTGCGGGTTCTGGTAGGAACCTTTCTACCTTATATGGGTATTAAGGAACCCTTTTATATTCCACAGGTTTTATTTAGAACCCACTCTGGGTGGGCGGGGCTCCCCTGTTTCTAAGAGTGTGAATGTAAGTGGGGTGTGAGATGAGGAAGGCTTTGAGTTTGAGATCCACAACAGAAAAGCAGCAGGAGGAGGTGAAAGAGGAAGAGCACGGGTAAAAAGAACGACAGGTGGACGTGAAGAGATGTTGGAAAAGCACCAAGGCACTCAGAGGAGAGAAAAATGTTCACACATTTTCTCTTGCTTTCTCAGTTTCATTTTTAAAACACCCCGTCTATCACGAATTGTCACGCAGAGGAGCACTTTAAAGGGCGGGCAGGTGTGAGCTGTGATGCCATGCCAGACCATACAGACAACATTTTGATTACTTCCCTCATTAACTAATCAGTCTTTAGGATGTGCAGCCAAGCACTCCTCATACTTTTTGGAAACAATTTACAGGTGAATGAGCTCAGATCAGCCCACGGTATTTCAGTGAATGTATCCCAGCAGACTTGGCTGGACTAGCTTTGACAACGACTGGTGGAAGGCTTTTCTCCCACAGTTATAATTTCCATTTCATAAAAGAGCGC
The DNA here is from genome assembly GCF_056507025.1 of Lutjanus erythropterus. Taxonomy (NCBI): domain Eukaryota; kingdom Metazoa; phylum Chordata; class Actinopteri; order Lutjaniformes; family Lutjanidae; genus Lutjanus; species Lutjanus erythropterus. Next base: position 26,854 of record NW_028146708.1, on the reverse strand, counting down.
AGGTGATAAAGAGCGCTTTGTGAAATACCCCCCGATGTCCACACCAGCATAATGAAAGGCAGAAATCAATGGGAAAGGACTTAGTCTGCTCATTTCTCATTGGCCATGAACATGTACTGTCTGTGTGTGTGCATACAGTGCATGCATTTGACTGTGCAAGAAAAGCCAATTAAAAGGAGAATCAAAAGTGGGAATCCATAAATGAATGCTATTTCAGTCACTCTGCCTTTGTGCTATTGAAGGCAGCAGCAGCATGTGGTGTGAGTCACTAGAACTGGTTGTGATCGTAATCAATCTGTGCACTCAGAGCTGGCAGACACACAGGTTAATTTTGATCCTACCTCGCTGCATTCGTCTAGCTAGAGGGAAAAGGAAAGCAGCGATAACAGCAGTTTTTAAAATGAAGAGAACATGAAAAACAGGATCTCTGTTGTGCCATGACAGCAAAGTGTTCCCATTATTTTCCCATAATGCCGGTAACTTCTAATTGCTTCTTGTTGTTTTCCTTATGATAGAGCTACTTATTCTTTACTCATTCTTTCTTTCTTCTAAGTGTTTTTCAAATGGAAACTCACACTTAGCTGCCAGCAAAAATCAGTGACGTAGGTTAGAGTGCTGATGCCCTCCCCTCTTTTAGTCTGGGCCTTATATGTTGCATTGTCATCATACAGAAACCAATGTAGGGTTAAATGGAAAAATGTTTTTAAAAGCGTATTGATACTATAACATGTATTCTCTTGGTTACATAAGGAACACTACTGATAAGCTAATGGATACAATGGATTATGGAAATTTGTAGTGAAGTAAATGAGGAAATTTGTTGCTGAATTGAGTCCCATACTTTTTTTGATCTGTGCGCCAATGACAATTCTAGCTAACTAGCTAATCTCCAACAATCATTAGTGGGTGTACATAGCCTTGTAATAGAACTAGAAAAGGCATTGCCTCTCAATGTTGGTGCCACTTTTTCCATAGTAACCACTCACAGTGTTACAGCAAGAAATTCCCCACCAGCCCAAACACCAATATCCCTCATAGACCAACATTATAACAAAGACGTCTGTAAAACCTCCAACTGCAAACAAGATCTATTGAAACAGAAAAGCAGAGATTTGTCGAAGGTTTTGCTAGGTGCCAATTTGCTCAACTGTTATCAGATCACGGAGCAAAAATGGGGCATGACCTCTAAAAGGTCAATTGGAAAATTTGATTCTAAATTTGAAATGCACAATGTATGTATGGTCTCTATATATTGTGTAGATGTGTTCTGAATGTGCAAAATACCAGCGCTAGTCTTCCTGGGGTTGGTGTTTAAAGAGAATTTAGTCATATTCCTAAATGATTACTCACTAAATCCAGACCAATCATAAAGGAAGAGATGTAGATAAACAGGAGCAGGTGAGTGAAAGATGGATTTTAAAGCTTTGGGATAACTAAGATATGGATTGTATATGTGCAGGTGTGCATGAGACACCTGGCTTGCAGTCTGTGCAAGGAGTGCACTCCACAGTACCATAGGCACATGTTATTGTTTGACAGGGAGGTAGTTGAAATACAATCTAATATTTTGCACATGCATGCACATATAGTCACTAACAGTCACACACACATATAAAACATACAATACACTTCGCAGTAATATTTCCCATAACACCAAACCTCTACACATGCCAACACTATACATAAATCAATTTAATGCAGCTTCATGTTTGAGTGGCCACATGCCACCAAAGCACAGCCAGCAATCAGCCACATGACAACCAGGCGAACACTTCACCTCAGAGAAACAACCTCACATGTTTTTCATGAGCTCAGTCTCTTTACATCTGTTTCACACACACACACACACAAGCCACCATCCGAGGAGCCATCAGAATGCTGAGTGTAGATGTACTCTTCCTTCACCTGTGTCACACATGAGTTCATTGAAGGCCATTTGTCACTGATGAACCCCTGAGGCGCAGCACACACCAAGGAGAGATTCATCTGATGCACGTCTGATGTGGTTCTTCCGTCGGATGAAGGCTGCAGATGTTCGAAAGCACGACCGGAGCTTTTGTCGTGGAGATAGAAAAGACTCATCTGTTCCATTTTCACTCACATTCAACTCATTCACCTCAACTTAATATATTGTAAAAGCCTCTCCGCTGTATTATTCAATCCACTGGCTTCATGGCTTAACATTTTCAGTGGAATGCGACCCAACCTTGTGGTTTACAAAAAAAGTCATAATATCAAGATCGCCTCTTTTATGTTTAGTTTTTCCTCTTAGAAGCTAAAATTAATTGCTCTCATTGCTGTTATATTATTTTTAAAATCATGCGTCACTATGACAATGTCAGATGTTATTCTTTCTAGAAAGGATGAGCTTCTCTGTACTGTTACTTTACAGTACACTACGAAGATGTAACAATCCATGCTTTATATCAAATTAGTATTATTACTTTACTGGAAGGTAATTTAGGACACGTTACACCAAAATAGCCGATATGTGATTTCACTCTAGTTTACAGTACAGTTTGCTAAATTGAGTCTAATAAGGGTCTATCAGTGTGAAATGACACACTTCAGTTTACAGTACAGTTCTGCTGCAATGTGTCCCTAATTGCACTCTAATAAAGTCTAGTAATGGGTTAATGCTGTATAATAAATAATAATAAATAATCTATATTTTTTTTGTCAAATTTGATACAAAGTTGTTACATCTTATTAGTGCACTGTCAAATAAAGTGCAAACCTGTTATGTACATGTATTAAATTGTTGACTGATGCACTTCTAACACTCTGCTATTTTTTAACTACAGTACACTCACACTTTGTTATACTCTGCCCAGCTTATGAGGAAGAAACCCTGCACAGTGCCTCCTCAGTCTTTGACTTAAAAACACAGAGCAAGCTCATTTGAGCAGCTGGTGTTGAAATGCTTTGCTCAGTGAAGCAGAGACTCCTTCAGACATGGATGAATAAGGAATAACTTCAATTCACACACTGAATCCTTTCACAGTTGGCTATTGGAACTAAGTTAACCAGGCAACTTTTAAGTCTTAAAGCCTGTTTCTTTACAGTACTACGATTAATACTGGCACAAGTGATTTTCATCACTTTGATATAAAGTAAACAGAAATAAATGACTATTCTCTGTTGCCAGCAGATATAACACAACCGTGCTGCGGTCTATAATCAGCCATATTTAGTTCATTTTTACAATAAATAATATGGTAAAATAGTAAACAACATTTGATTAAAGCAACATTATGTAATTACTCAACCTCAAAGGACCTGTGTGTAGGATTTTGTGGCATCTAGCCAGTGAGCTTACCTCACTCTCCCTTTCCAGGCACATGAGTGAGTTTATGCTGACCGTGAAACTTCCGAAAAACCCTAAAGGTCGGTGTCTGGTTTGTCTGTCCTGGGCTACTGTAGAAACATCATGGAAGAGGACCCACACCATCTGTAAATATAAATGTCTCATTCTAAGGTAATGAAAACACAATTCTTATCTTAAGGTGATTGTACACTAATGAAAACATACTATATTACATTTCTGTCATATGTTGTCAATAGATCCCCTAAATTTTACACACTGTACCTTTAAAATAATAGCTTCAATGCACTGACTAATTTCTTGCACTTTGTAACTTATGTGTGCGTAACATTTTTTGACACTAAGCCACACACCACCAACTATGTCACTGATTTTGATGAAACTTGATCTTGATCTTGATCTTGAGTTTGGTGCCCTACAAAAGTGGGGGCACCAAACTGCAAAAATACCATATTTTACATAATCGTACTTGAAATATTTGGGCAGTTATACTGATCAGAATTAAAATTCATTCATTCATTCATTTATACATTTAAGAAAAAGAAAGAAAAGCAACAAAACAAAAATAACAAATAGGGACCAATAACTCATTCTGGGTTCTACATAGACAAGACATAACATACTGAAACATTGTTGATTCTGTATCCTCAAAAGAATGGTGCCCGAAACATGCTTCAAGCAGGACAGCCTGCAACAAACAACATATCACTGCTCTCTATTATGTAATAGTGTTGTAATATTCAAGGTTTGTCTTGGTCGCGACACTGGTCTTGAGGCCTTTTTTTGAAGGTTGTCTCAGAATCGACCACATTTTTAATGTCTTTTTTTGGTCTCAGATAAAAAGGACACAGGAGGCTGCTTTTCATTGCTCACCATGTGACCTATCCTGTTAATTGTTGACTGCTGGCTATATTTGGTGGCATAGTAATATAATGAGGCTTATTATTACTTATCATTGTTTTATTTTCTGTCTTCTTTTTGGTTTTACTCCATTCTCATACTGTCAGTATTGAGCGATGTTACTCAGTGAATCACTGAAGGGTGTTGGAGGAGTTGTCTGTCTGTCTAATAAAGGAACGGGGCTCTTTGACAGAAGATGATGTCACAGCACTTAAATTTGACTTGGTCATCAATCTGGTCTTGGTCATGTCTTGATCTCAGTTTAAGTAGTCTTGACTACAACACTGCCACCCATTTTTAGCATGTCAGGACTAGTATTTCTAATACATTTAGTAGTGGGCCATATTCACTTTATGCACCTGATGGCATGTAATGTAATATAATGATGGAGTAGCAGCTGTTCAAGTTTGTTTGGACTAATGCAGGGAGATGCTCGACATCGTTGGTGAAAATTATGCTTAAATGAGGAACTCCATTATAAAGGAATCAGAATAAAGACGTCACAATGGATGGATGGATGGATGCTGAATCACTCAGCTAGCAGAACACACTGAACCTCAGTGCAGCCATATGGCCCTTTAGGCTGAGGGATTCAACAGACAATCATATTATATATGGAGCATTAAACACAATCCCATTTCCAAATGATCTCCAGCATATAAAACATTGCTTTATAAACATAATCAGGGTTTTCCCTGGATTTTTTTTGTAGACAAAGGTCAAAAAGGCAGGAGAACGTGCCTGGCATGTGCAGCATACACCGTTCAGATGCACACCTTTATAGTGCCTTGCACCTAAGTGAAAAAAAAAATCACAACTACACTTGCCTTGTAATTTTAGGGCAGACAAAGAAACTAGAGACAAAAGGTCAAAAAGGGCACAGATCTTAATACTGAAATAAAATAATGAATTTTCCATAAATATATTAATGAAAAAAGAAGATGCACTGTAACCCAACAAAAAGAGGTTTGTCATCTTTTATGCAGTGTACCAATACAATTCAGTATTGATCTGGACATGGAAACTCTTGAGAAGAAAAAGCTATTATTTTTTTATACAAATACTAAACCAAATACAAATACTAACAATCCAATAACACATTAGCAAATATAGGTGTGCTACAAACACAGTTAATTGTATATTATTTTTGAATCAGAATTTTCACAAAGGCAGTATGAAGGTATTTAAAATAACATTGGCTTTGTGTCATTCAAACTGTAATTTATTGATGGTCCCTCAGTGAACTCACAGAAGTTTTCTGCGCTGATGTGCATACGTATTTTCTAAAGGATCTGTCATGATCAGTGCTCAAACAGTAAGCTACTGAGGTTTGATATCTAGTCCTGTTTGCTTCTGTAGCTTAAACTCACAAGGCTTTCATTATAAATAAACATTTGTCTGCCTCATGATCATCTTGTTCGAGTGTGCGATTTCTTTCTGATAAAAGGCCTACTTTGCCTTTTTGGCGCTAAAAAAAGCCTCAAGGCTAAAGGTGGCAGCCAAATCTACAACTGTGGCCCATCTTTGAGTTAAATATAGGCAGGGAAGACTGATAATTCATTGGCTACTTGTGTGACTCACTGTTGGCTGAAATTCTCAGTAGAATTAAAATGGTACATGGACTGAAGTGAGAGATGAAAAATGGTTGTGTCTCCAAAAAGGCCTTGATGAGCTTTGTTTTACATTATCCATGCATCAGGGGCTACTTTTTAAAGCAACCATTACTCTATGTGCCATTGTGTCACACTGTATTTCAGTCTCTTACAAATGGAGCTGTTTGAGAGTGTCTGACAGTAAATACTGTGCACGGTGGAAGCATAATTGCCAAAGCACCCGTGATGCGATGTTGTGACAACATCAGCGCTGATAGGAGATGAGAGGAATCACTTGTGTGTTAAAATTGCCATTCAAACTTGGTCAATCAATCGTAGAAGCCATTTAAATGTTAATGGTTAAAAATGAACTGCTACATTGTTGGTGGACAAGTGGTTCTCTGTAGCCAATGCACTGTTTATTCTCAAGCTGGTTTAATTGCTGACAAGGGCTCGTACCTTCCAGTAAAGCAGCGACAGAACAAGAGACATTGACAGCTATTTTTTCAGCTGAGAAATCACTGAATAAAAAAAAATCAATCTGGCTAAGAGAGGTCCCGCATTTATCATGATGTGACAGAGATGTATGTCACGCATGGGAACGGTGCACATAAAACTCATTATCATATGTCACGTCAGGCATGTGGTGTGAGTGCGATGAAAAATATCACAGTGTGATCTCTAATACGCAGTGTTCAAAATGTCAAAGAAAGCCAACCCGCTCTTTGTGAATCGCACCCATACAGCATGTCAGAGCCAATTGAAATCATACAGAAATGGGAAATCCCAACAACAAAAGCATTTCATATTAACGGTCATTTCGTATTAGGAGCGAAAGACCATTACTTTCAGGCAGCGAGTCGTGACGAGTGTCCGGAGCTTTCAATATAAGCTGCGGTGGACGGGGATGTGTTTCAGAGAGGATGAGGACTGAACAAGAGAAATCCATTAGCCTTGCCCTCAAAGAAGACTGTCATATTTATTTTTTGTCCTATAAACTACCTCTATATCTCTTCCCTCTGCCTCCGCTCAGCATCTTATTCCCTCTAACTCACCGCTTTTACTTTCAAACCACCTCTTTCAACTAAATGCTTTGCACCCCACCCCACCTTTTCTCACTTTTCTCCCTAATTTCACATCTTTCTTTCGTGTGTTCCCTCTTATTTCTTAAGGAAGAATTCAGATCTGTTAACACCCAGGTTGCAACTTCACCTCCTGTGTCCTTCTTCCATTTTGCCATTCATTGCTCATCTATGTCTAAACTGGTTTGACAAAATAATAGCGACTCCCAGCAAGAAGCCAATATTAAGGACTTAAGAGCAAGTGCAGTGATGTCAAGCCATGAATCGGTCTGTTCCTTAAAACTTTTTTCAATAATCCAACTTAATAGTATGATTTATTTAGTAATTTAGAGTCATTATTTTGTGAACAATAAGATGTTGTATTGCCATGCAGTGAAAAGAGAAAAAACAGATTAAACTGCTGACATGAGCATGGTATCTACGTTACGTCTATAGATGAAATAGAATTGTTTGGCACGAACAAAGTATAAAAGTTAGAACATCATTAAATCAAACACTTCCTAAGACTAACAAATAACACATAAATGACCTTTGACAGCAATTGTGACAGACGTACAAGACCTTTGTTGCACCGGACCTTTATCATACCAGACTTTTGTCGTACCAGACCTTTGTTGTAGTGGACCTTTGCCATAATGGACCAACATTGTTGAACGGTTGCAGTTAAGTTAGGTTTAGTCACCAAACTAAAATATTTTGATCATGAACAGGTGTCTGCAGAATAGTTCATTAACCCTGCCCCCTCCATGTTAGCAGATGGGGCATGTTTCAAACTATAAAATCAAAGTACACGTGAACTACATTTTTCTCTAACATGGTTTCAGTAATTTTAGGTAGTTCTTATCACACTCATATTTTTCAAGTGTTCATTTTGCCCATCGGTTTGGTTTTAATGAGTTATTTGATGCTGTTAAAAGGGGATTCATGACCAACAGCTGAGCCGTGCTTGTGATTGAGGTGACCAGGTGTATGGGCGGGACCTTGATACCTTGATACTACTGCACAGACTCTGGTTCCTATATACAGTCAGTGGTAAATATGAGTCATAATAAACTGTTTCACAGATAACCTATATAGTTGCTTTTCTGATGAGGGTGGACTGTTTATTTCAATTTATATATACTGCACTATTTTTTGTGATTTTAAAAAAAAAAGTGAAAAGCAGATTCTGTTGAACAGAAACTTGACTGTTTAGTTTATTGAACAATAAGAACAGTTATAGGAAAAAGAACACACCAAGGGTTTTTTACTAAAGATTTGCAGCTCTTTTTAGGTGCTTAATAAAACGAATTGCATTTGTCCTCATTTACCAAAGGAGAGAGATGTATCAAAGGTTGTTCCCGTTCAGTAGTACAAGATGTGGCAGGGGGAAATGAAAATTTATACAAATGTCTGCTGTACCTGATTAATCACTGCAACCTGACCACTGCAGCAGAAGAAACTGTGTCAAATTTTAGTTTGGGGCTGGTACAAAATCCTATTTATTTTTCCTCACTTTTGTCTGATTCAATCAAGTACAATAGGATTGAAGCAGCCAATAACACCTTACAAGGTTGGACTGTTTTTTAAAAATTGTTTATATAAAATATCTAGTCAAAGGATAGTAAAAGCTTTGACAAAAAAAAGAAAAAGTTTGATTGCATACCTGAGTGTAATTTAATAAATGGAACCCAAAGAGATGCCCCAAAAAAGAAAAGACAAGTTTGAATAAAAACTATTTACATGCAAAAAGGTTGCTGTTCTCTGCTTTGCTTCTGTGTAGGCGGTGAAACAGTTTTTACAATCTTGTAGTGTTTTGATACTTTGTAGGTAACTGCATAATTTCCGGCTTGAAATTCTGCTTTTTCTCTACCACCTTGTGGTATTAAGAGATCACAGTCTGATCAGAGTTGTTCAACATGGAGATGCTGTGCAGCTTACTAAAATCACATCACTCTACATGGCTTAAGAGTGTAGCATGCCTCGTGCAGCTTAAAGTAAAATGGTCTTGAAATGGTAGCACTTTGCCAGAGAAGGATATTGTAGTCCTCTGCTGCTGTTAAATACATATTCAACATTTCATGTTTCTGAAGTCTGCCGCCTTGATCCTCTCTGGCCTCCCCCCTTTTCTCTCTCCCCCTCCGTGTCCCAGCTCTTTGACAGGCCTGTCTGCTCTGCATGTCGTCCTCAGCTCCACGGACACTGTGGAAAAGGGAGCTATACTGAGACAAATAGGTGGGTGGAGGATGAGAGAGAGAGGTCTCAGATTAGTGAGGGTTGGCTGGATCAGACACGTGAATCCTGACTCCCAGTTGACAAGTTGTGTAACTGATAGGATGCAGGCAGGTCATTAAGCTCAGTTCTAAATTGCTACTGCAGGTAGTCTCACCAGCATACATGTGACAGACAAAAATTTTATTTTGAAACTTTCGGCTGCAGGTGACCATTTGTTGGGATTAACAGGTTAAGGCTCATTCATGCACTTTTTAAGAACGAAAAGTCCATGTCATAATAATCCATGTTGAACTATTGACATTCCAGTCCACACACGTCCATGCGTCCTTTATGTTGGCATGGATGTAAAGCAATACAACCACTAGAGGGTGCAGCTCAGAGTCAAAGGTTTCTGGTAACTAACATGGTGATGCAGGAGGAGGTTGTAATGTACCTCTTGTGAAAGAGTCAAAAGCAGAAATACATCATAACTTTGTCATGTCCTGTGGTCATACCTTGGTTGAACTATTGGCTACTCTGCCCCCACAACTTGACGCCTGATGGTGCTGCTCTGTTTCATCCACATCCATACGCTTTCATAAAACTTGCAGAAATAAACACAGAGTACAGATAGAAGACTCCATCCGTCTGTATGTGCATGTAATGTTTAGTGTAAACTCAGTGAAACAAGTGCCGCTAAGTAACTAGCCAGTGCAGCTAACCTGTTAGCTTGTGGAGAGTCTGTTCACCTAAATGTCCACTCATATGGAAGTCCTGGCATATTCTGAAGCTGACAGTCAGACACAGGCTAACTGCTCTTTAGCACAGAGAAAGTAGCTGGTCTCACTCTGTCACTATTTCTCAGTTCCACAAATGTCACACACATCACCCACACACCCATCCTTCTCCTTGTTGTTTAGATTTGGCAGATTTATCTTTGTTATTAATGGTCCCTTTGATGATTAATTATTTTTGTATATAGTCCAATATTGTACATATAAATACCATATATACCATCAGTTTCTTTTTGAACAATATCCAGCCCTAGTAGCAAAACTTGGTCAACATAATATCCAGCATCTTCTGGGTCTTCTGCTTTTAAGTCATACTGTCTAACTCAAGGTAATAAAAGTGTAAGTTACAGGTAGGGATGTTTGTCATTGCTGCCCTCTGGTGGTTGGGAGTACTGACACCTCTTTCAGTGATGATGGGTACAATGATAACTAAAAAGTTGACAGCTGTCACTAAATTAATAACCTGACACACCCAATGATTTTTTATACAGAACCATCTAGGAAGTTGTCTGTTTGGAAATTTTTTTATTTTATGAACCATCTGTCTATCACTTGGGCTTGGCTAACTTCAGCCAATCAGATCGAACTTTTGCTGAAGCCAGTCGGGAGCAGAGTGAAGTAATAACATCTTCTCCACAGAGAAAAGCCTTCAGTGCAGTTCTTTGCTCTTCTTTCAATGAAGAAATGCTCTCCAGCTCTGATATAACTGATGCTATAATGGTATCTATGCTAACTTCTTCAGCAGCCGCCACTGTTTGCTCAAGACGAGTCACTTCCATGGACTCTTCTCGCTATTGTTATGCCTAAAACCATGCCCACGGCTGCCAGTAGTCCCTCCTAGGACACTGAGTGGCTGAACCACTTTTGGTGCAGACAAAAGCAGATAACTTGAAGCTTGGCAAGATGGATTCTCACAGGCTATTTAAAAGTAGCACAAAAGTTGCTTTCCCTAGTAATTAATTACTTTTTTAAATATGCAGTAAGTGGTGACGGAATTCGATTACCTTTGAGAGAAGTAACTGCTAACTATAGCTAATTACCAAAAATAAATTTCCCTGAGCTCCGGGGGAAATAACACATGCAGTGTAGTGTAGATATATGTTTAGCTTAATGTCAGGAGCAGAACACACTGGTGCTGCTGCCAGGCTTTGGTTCCTACTGTGGCCACCCATGTGCTGTATGTAGATGGATTAATTCTCAAAGCTGCATTCGGTTTCAACACTATAAGCCACCTTAGATGCAATGAGATTACTCATGTGTATTCCAATTGTTTATGGCACAGAAACAGAACAACTTGCCATGTTCTGTGTAGGATGGTAGAAAATAGATACTGCGATGCTTTCTCCAGGACATGATTACAACAGTCATGCAATGCAATAGGGTGCAACACACACACAAAGAACAGGCTGTGCTCACATCAGGAACAGAAGGGGTTAACTCCACAGTAAACAAACTGTAATGAAAAGAAGAGGATTGCCAAGACGGAGAGAAGAAATGGAGAGAGAAAGGGAAGAAGGGGCAGGAAGGATGTTCAAAGGGTTTGTTCTAGCATTTGAAAGGGGAATTTACAACAGGCAGGCAAGCAACACACAACAGCGGGGCTTTGAAGTGTCTAGCTATGTGTGTGGAGATCCCGGTGCTTACATGCCTTGATTAGCTGGAGAGACTTTCACACCCCCTGCTGCACATGTTGTTGCTGTGATACTCTCACCAAGCAGGGGATGTGGTGATAGTCAGGGACTCAGCTGGAGCTGTCTTCATAGGTGTGTGTGTGCACGCGTGTGTGTAGGCAGGGAGGGGTGTGTGTGCATGTGCCTATAAGTGTCTGCAATGTTTGAGGGTGTACACATGAGTATATGTGTATGAGCAACTCATGTGGGTGGAGTGTAGCGCTTGAATGTAGTGGTGGAGAGTGTACTCTCTCTCTCTCTCTCTCTCTCTCTCTCTCTCTCTCTGTGTGTGTGTGTGTGTGTGTGTGTGTGTGTGTGTGTGTGTGTGTTCGTGGCCCAGACTGTCGGCATAATTGGATTGACAGCTCCCACTGTGAAGGGTGCAGCAGAGTCAACTGGTGTGTGTTCCTAGAGAGCTCCCCTGATGCCCTCTCCTCTCTCCTCCACCACCTCCTTGTTCCTGTTCTCCTCTTGCCTCCCACCTCCTTCTGCTGTGATCCTAATCAGGAGAGAAAGGCCAGCTAAGGAGCTTCAGCTCGTGGTCACTGGGTATCTTGCTCCCGTGAAAACAGAAATGAGAAGGCAGATGAAAGCTTTCAAGCATGTGTACAAATATCTTTAAAATGTGATGTTTATTTGAGATAAGATAGAAGATATATAGTTATATGATATGAAGGGATATCAGCAAAGACAGCGCTACTTCATCAAGCGGTAATTCTTATCAGGACTTGCATCTTATTTTCATACTTTTGTCCACCATTTATATTAAATTGTTTGAAACCTGTCTGATCGTCTTACAACAATGTCAGTAATTGACTCTTTACAAGTCCAGCCCCTTTTATACATGTGCTTGTCTATGCTGAAAATAAAACCAGAATTTTGACGATAGGATGTTGCAAGGGACCTATAAAAGAAAGTCCCCAGGTCTTGCTCTCAATACCACTTTTTGAAGGTCTCATCGAGGTCAATTTTACTTGGTCTTGTCTCACATCAGACAAAGAAGACTCAGGATTTTGTTCCAAGATTGGTCAAGATCACAACTATAGGTACATCACACAGTTTCCTTTAGCCTGACTTATTCCTGGTGTGAAATTTTCCTTACCATTACTGGTTGTCACCCCTCCCTGCCCCTCATCACACACTCCAAGAAAGTGAATGTAGGAGACAGAGGAAGAAACTGTGGCTGTCTGGCAGGAGATTTTAACGAAATCTTACCTAACAAAGTCTGTCTTCCTAAACCTTAAAGAGTTCATCTGCAGAATTGCATTTTCTGCAGCTATCTAGCTAAGCCATGTTTCTACTGACATGACAGGCCACATAAAGTTATTTAGCTAATGTGCTGTATATTAAGTTGGGTTATAAATGCTGGCTAATGTAAGCTCTGACATAAATGCTACACATGCCGATACTGCTCCCTTACTTGGGTGACAGAGCTAGAGATGTGACAGCACTTGGTCTTGACTCAGTCTCAACCCCTCAAAGTCTTGGTCTTGTCTTGGTCTCGATTCACTCTGGTTTTGATCTTGACTAGATCTTGAATGAGTTGGTCTTAACTACAATGCTGTTATATTTAAAATGCCACTTTTACAGGTCTTCCAACAACCATCTTTTAACTATCTTCAGAATCAGTTTTCTTTTCAACATAGACAAGCCTAGAACATAGCATATCTAAGTACAGGAAAGAGGAAAAGAGAGCGCTGACCAAGGCTCTGTCGGGTGCCAAGCTTGTTCAACTGTTATCGGAGCGTCAATTAACTTTGTAAGTACAATGGTGCCAATGGAAATGATAGCAACAACCAAAAGGGACCGATTATGCTTGAAAATAATGAGTTTGGACAACATGTGGCAAAACTGTTCATAGTTGTTTCCAGCAGCCACATTTGAAGGCCAGCTGTCACATTGTCATATAAGGTGAGATGTGATAATCATCGGATAATGGCCAGTTTCTCCTGGAGAACATTTGAAGCATTACACTGAGTTGTTCAGACAAAAAGTGACAGAAATAGTTGTGTGAAGAATGAAAAAAGAGAGTTTGAGAGAAAAGTTCAAAACCTGCCAACTTTCTCAGCTCCCCACAGCTGGACAATCACTGCATGCAGTGGGTGTGAGTGTCGGATCGTCTGTTTCGGAAAGTTACAGAAATTGTCAGACACAGCCACCCCTAATCTGACGTCAGAGAGATGCGGGGGAGGAGATGGATTCTGAAGCAGTTCCACTGTCTAACAAGCAGTTCTGATGGAGTATATCTCCCTCCTATAGTCTTCATAGATGCACTAGAGATAGGCCTTCATACTGAACTCAACTACACCCATACAAGCAGGACCTGAAACTGAAAGACTGTGATAGACCAATCTGCTGGCAGGATATCTATAGATATACTAGAGTGAGAGACTGAGAGACCAACTGAGAAAGGAAATTAAAACTTTGCACTTTTGTTCAGATCTTGTCAGGTTTACCTCGGTGTTGGGGAGCACCAAAGTTGCATTAACACCTCTTTTTTTTCTGCAGTTTTGCTGTTAAACTCATTCTGGTGGGTTTCCTTTAGTGGTGCTTGAGGTGAGAATGCTTGGTTCTGGTCCAGACCAGACAACCACAGTAAGACTAACTGAAAATCCGTGTTTCACCCATGGGTCATGAGTGTGGATCACATAGATGAATGCAAAAGTAACTTTTTTGTATTTCCCTCTTTGCCCAAAGACGCATTTATTTATTCATATACAATATTTGATCTTGAAAAACATACACATATTCTTTACTAGCAACAACTGCTTTTTTCCCCCCAATTTTGGATAAATTAGTTTGATGCAATGAAACTGGAATTTGACGTTGTACAATTTTACTTTTGTCCTTTTCTGTCAGGATGAAAGAAACAGGCACAGGACAAAAGTAACAGTTGGATAAATCAACTACAAAACAAGTAAATACTTAAGATTTTTGGCTAATAATGCTCATTAATGCTTCAATTAGTCCTCCAAGCAAATGACCACAGTACTGTCAAATCAATTTATCATGTTAAATTTTGCAATTGTATGAAATTTGTATGCATAATCATCTCTTATCAACTGTCCCTCACTTAAAGCTCTAACATACACATCTGGACTGATAAGAACTCTACTGGTCTTATTCACCTCAACTCTGGTCATTTCCTGCAAACATAATGAGCAAAGAAATAAAAAAAAAACTAAGACTCACAATTTCAAGGCAACTGTCTTCACTTCACTTCATAGTCATAGTAAATTTCATAGTCTTCTTTAGAAGAAACTTGAATCTGAAGACTTTAGAAACCATAAAATTAAAAGAAAAAAAAAGTTCAAAGTGTGTGAATCTAATTTGTCCTTATTTGGGTGAGTTTATCTAAAGAAAAGAAGAAAATCTGAACATTATTAGTTGGTAAACTTTTTTCAAATTAACAATTTGAGTGTGTTTGAGGGCAGATTGGAGTAAGCTGGCTTGAGTTTTCGTAACTTTGCAAATTGTTTTACAGTGTATTGTTAATAATAGCCAGACAAAAGTAATATGGTGTTACTTTTGTCTCTTCCCTGTCTCTGTCAGCTTTACCTTGGCTAAACACCAAAGTTAGGTCAGTATGATAGATAGGCCTAATGGATGATATACATTTACAGTCTTCAATAAATAAACCTTAAATAGACTTCTGTTTGGTATTTTTTACTTTTCAAGTAAAAAATCTGATCTGATTTTCAGCTGTAGACTCAATGATGGGGTGTCCAGTGTGTGGACTTCACACCATCTTCCTGAATTCTGTGTCACAAGAGAAAATGTCAGTGTTGCTTTACAGCCTGCATGCTTAACACAGTGGATTGAAATCCCATCACTGGTGGAGAATCATTTCCACAATCAAGAAAATTATCATTTAGAACGTAAGATTGAAATCCAAAACTCTGTCACGCACAGCAGACTGAACCCCCACATCTCTGTGGGTTGTTGCTTCTAAGTTACATAAATGAAAGAGATAAATAAATTATAAATATAGTATCTAATTATATTGATAGCTTCTTATTACATACATTGGACCTTGAAACATGAACAACTTAATTCATTAAAATACATAATTACTGTTATATACTGCATACTTGTATACATGCATGTATAGATTGTGTGTAGGTGCATATGCTTGCTGGGTTTGTGCATGTTGTGGAGTGACTTTGTATCCCGGTGTGTGAACATAAACGTATGTATTTCTATCTGTGCTGAGGGCACCATCCGGCAAACGGCTGCACATTATCCAAGCCTGATCTCCAGGGACAGGGGTCAGCATGTTGAAAGCAGCATGACTGGAAGAAGGGGGCAAAGGGTACTGCAGTGATGGACTGCATGGTATATTTGGGCCATGTGTGTGAGAATATGGCTGCGGTTGAAGGGACTGAGGTTAAAGTGTGTCTGTGCTTTTTGTATTATCATAGGAACTCAGTGTCTTATGATTCAAAAGGAAGGAAATCCAGATTGAGAACAAAGTACACTGTAAAAATAATTTAACTTAAAAACGTGTCTGCACTGTCTTAAAATTTGAAGCTGACTATTCCACTGAAATTTTTGTATGTTCCTATTTTTTTTTCAGTGTAGTGAGATCAGGACGGTGAGATAATCATTGAAATTGGTTGAAATTGCTGTTACGTAAATGAGCTTGTATCCTCAGCTGGATTACTATCCCAGCAGGTCACACTCAAACAGATTTTGCATTTTGATGTTTGATTTTGCCTTTGAGGAAAGTGAAATGACAAAAATGATAACCAAGGTTATCAAGCAAATTATTTTGCCAGTTGTTGAGCAAAGCAAGTTTAGTGGGCGTTCTTTATCTGTGAGTATAATCAGGGTTAAAGAAATACTTTTTATGCATTAAACTTGCTGGTCAGATTGTGCAAATGTATTGACACAAAGGCCTATTGGCATCGGCCATTATTTTCTTAGCTGAATTGTGTGTTTTTCTTGCATGTGAGACCCTTGTTACTCCGTGCCCACCATGCTGATGTAGGACACTGTCATATTGGAAGTGGAGCTGTGGGATGCTAGTTAGCGACTCTGTGTGAGGCTGATGGTCAGGGCCTAACAAGAGTCGTGGGTGATCAAGACCGATGGTGGGAGGATGGAGCTTTACTGTTGCACTTCATTCCGGCTTGTAAGGGCATGCCAGCTCCTGCCAAATGAGCAGCAGCTTTCTCTCTGAGCTTGTTTGCTTGCGAGTGTTTTTGTCGCTGCTCTCTGCATCTCTTTCATTCACTTGCTGCCTGTTTTGCTTTTCTGCCTCTCAAATATGGCTGTGGAGTTTCTGCCAAATGACACCAAGGTGTAGCTCCCAGCCCCTAAAAGCTGTCGGCCCGGAGCTTCTCCTGCATGGCTAGCAGCAGGGAGACGCCCCACCATGTTTTGCCTGCTCAGTCAGAACTGTGAATGTACTGAATGAAAACAGGGAGCTGAGACAGGACAGACCTGACGTGAGCAGCAATTTAAAACAAGTATGAGGATGGTACTTGACCTCCTGAAAAATTTGTATATTAAGTGACAGCTTTGCCTTTATGGCTTTGCCAAAGGATGCACGTCTAAACTGTAATCTCTTCTTCATGTACTCGTACAGTCAGTACATGATTTGGATGAGTGGGAATGCCATCCTTCTTTGAGCTGTCGCAGTGAAGGAATTTCCCCTGCAATTACACAGGTTGGCTTAACACCGCCAGAAAATGGTATGAGCACCATTCTTTTTTGGTTTTGTAAATTACTTCATTTATGATAAATGAAGTAATTTGGTGAAATAATGCTAACTGTAATGTTATATCACCTCACTGGGTGCTTGTCATAGTTAGAGGAAATGTACATACAGCAGCAGCACACACCAGTGAGACAATTACAGAGCAGAACTGTACAACCATACAACGACAAAGTTAACACGCCTCGCACTGCAGTATAAACTTTAACAATTAGCATTCACGCTCTTTCTCTTGACTATCCACCAATATTACAACATGTGCAGCATTCTAACACTGATTTCAACAGGTTAACCTATGAAATAAACACTAAAACAAAAAAAAACATGGCAAAACTTACAGCTTTCAAATTTGAAGTAAACAAGAAGAACGGACAAAAAGAAAAAACATGAGTTTTTGTGATTGCTGGCCATCTGCTGCAGTTGGCTTGTCAATGGTGCAATATTTCAAAATTCCAGTTATTACAACAGCCCAAATCCCCTATGTTACCTAAATGATCAAAAATACATGCCCCTATTAACCTGCCATCCACCCTCTCCATCCCCTTGCACTGAGGTCACGAGAAGTCTGAGCATGGACTGGACCCAGACACTGTCCTATACAAAACCTTACCTATAAATTGTTAAGAAGTATTGCATTTCGATAGGGTGTTTAAATTTCATCTGGCCCAGCTTTTCTAGCCTTTACAGCACTGGTTTAGTTGTTGTATCAATGTCTATTTACAGTGAACACCTGACTGTCAAATCAAATAAAGTACAAATAAATATTATTTCAACACTATTTATTGTCAGTTTTCACATTAATCTGGATGGATTATAAATAATAACTAATGCAAAAACAAATAAATGTTTTTTCATCTCATTTTAATTAAAATAGGTGCTGAATTTTAAAGAAAAAATCTAAAAGTCAGGCCTCAGTAGCCTCAGGTGCTAAATCCATGGAGCTGTCCGTGGTGCTGAGGTAGCAGACAGATTTTTTTAGTGTGCCTTTTCTTTTCTCTCAGTCCCACCCTTCTGGCAGTTTTTTCTTGACTATATAGTATCCTATATTAAACTATATAGAGAAGCTTATACAGCGGGTTACTTAAAAGAACTAATCTTCTCACCAGTAGGGTGCTCCCATTAGGCCATCGCCTCCTGCAAAAAAAGTGAGCAAATCGTCAACTGCATATACAGTTAGTTTGCACCATCACTTCTGCTCCTTGCATTCTTGCATGCCCTACAATGTAGTATGCAAGATTTGAATCATATGATGCAATATTTGTCAATCAAAGTACAATTCCAAAACAAAAGTATGTTGAAAGGTTTGGGTAAAGGATAAAGCAGGGTTTCAGGTTGCAGGGTTGTTTGAAAATGGAGGACACGTCAGTGTACGGTGGCAAGTCCATTAGAAAGTCACTCTGCTACAGTAGATACAAATTTAGATCTTAATGACCTGGCAGATAAAAATATAAAGTCAATACATAGTCGATATGTCTTTGGTAGGGAGAAGTAAAGACATATAGCACACAGTTGTCACAGCCATCAGCTTTTTCATAATGGCTCTTCTGTCCCCCAACTGTCCCCTTCGAACAGGCTCTGTATATGTGTGTGTGTGTGTGTGTGTGTGTGTGTGCGTGTGTGTGTGTGTGTGAGTATGTGTGTGTGTGTGTGTGTGTGTGTGTGGTGCTTATTATGCTTCTCTTGCATGCTCTCTCCCTGACAACCTAATTACTACTTTCAGCGATACACTGACACACAGATCGAAAACTGCACTCGGGAACGCGGCTCATTTTTGACAGGGTGGTGGTTTATGAGATGTTTGTGTAGGAGGAGATTTTCTCCCTTTTTTCTGTTTTTGTTTTCCATTCTCAGTACTATGGGTAATTATTTACATTGCTGGTGTCACTGAGAAGAATGGAAGAGAGGGACCGAGAAGGGAGGAAACAGAGTGAAAGTTGTGGGGAAACATGAAAGAAGGAGACTTTCTCTTTCTGGCTTCGAGTGAGTAACTCAAAGCATTTGTAGTGCGAGCAACTTGGTTGATGGATCGATCTGTTCTCAGCCACGCTGGCAGATGTTCCTGTAATAACGTTACATAACTTTGATGAGGTAACATAACTAGCTAGTTAGGGATAATTAGGTGGCATAAACTGAAATTAAAAAAAATATATCTTCAGAATGTTCTGCAACAAGTCTGATTTTATTTTGAAATTATTATTTTGAAAGATTTGTACCTGTATCCTTTCAAAATATGGAAAAAAAACAGGCAAGATTCAATTTGAAGATACTAATGGGGCTGGAGCACAACTGATTAACTTATGTTTCAGCACTACAGTGTCTTCATCAGAGTCTGTTTGCATTATTAAAGCTGTAAATTAATCCATTTGATGTCCTTATGCTGCATGCACCTGATTATTATTTATATATTTTGGTGGAACATGCACAGAGAACCCTATTTCAGGCAACATTAAGTGTTTAAGTTAGAATTTCGTGTTGATCTCAGTTATTTAGAAAGTTTAGTTTCAGCCATTTTGGCAACAACCCAGCTCATGAGGCGTGAGGCATGAAAAAGACAAAAAAGACACAGTCTTTTACTGAAAGAATGTCACCCATTCTTGAGAATCAGGACAAATCATGTCTTAACAAACTAAAATAAAATTTAAAAAATCATTAATGCCAATATTATTTGGTGAAAATGATTCTATATGGATTAATGTATACACAAAATATACGTAATATCAAATGTTTTAGTTTGCTTTAGTTTGTTTTAGTTTCTAAACTTGCTCTTTGTTAGAAAATATCTGTGTCCTGGACAGAATTCACAATGTCAAACAATTAAAAAATGTGTCATCTTTGTTTCATCATCTTTGTTTTAAAATTTACTTTTTGGGAAAAAGTTTGCCCTTTAAAGTTGAGTCCCAGATTTCCATCAACTTCATCAGTTGTTTTACAAAAACATGATTTAATCAGGCATGAAAAGGTTTTGTTATACACTAAGGACCCCGATGTCACTTCCTGGTTTAAAATGGCAGGAATACTGCTCAAACTTACTGTTCAAATAAAATTTCTATTTTTTGACAAATTCATTAAATAATATTGCCATCAGATGTGTCTCAACCATAAAATGTCAACTCTGTAGCCTTTCCAAATCAAAGCTAAATAAGTATTATGGTTTAAAAATTTGTGTTTTGCTTAGCTTTAAGAGAACTCTGAGCAACTTTACAAAAATAAAAGGGCTGCTCACTACATCTACACTGTGAAATGAAAACATTTTGTCAACTCTGTAAGATGTCAACTCTGTCAAATTTTCCGTCTGATGGAGTCGACGTCTACATTTAATAAAAAACGTAATCACTATGAGGTTGTCCTGTTACAAGGTTTAATAGCCAAGAGTTTGATGTTTTAAAATATAATTTCCCAGCATAATTGCAGAATAAAAATCAAACCCCACTCAAAATACAGTTTTGCACCAATTCCCAAGAATGAGTGATTTATTACAAAACATGCTACAGTCAAATCAATGTTGATTTAAAGACAGCAAAGATTTTACACCATAGGCCAATTATTGTGAAATGTGGTAGGGCAGCATGCTCAAATAAAAAATACTGGGTGTTTTCTTGTGAAAATATATTCTATTTTATATTTTGCACTGCTGTATACTTTAGTACCTTGTTCATGAGAAAACTAGCCTGTCATGTTGCCAAAAAAGTGAGAGGAGTAGAGCAGTAAACACTTAGTTTTATTTTTCACTTTTATCAAAGCAAAGCACAGTAATATACAACATTAAATTCACTACAGAGTTGCAGAGGGAAAGTTTTTGGAATTTACTTCTGGCAACAAACTCAAGAAAACCTCCGGAGAGCTGTTTTAATCTGAAACTTTCACACCAGCAACTTTTGTTGACGCTGAGCCCCTCTTTATTACCGGTTTCAAGTGATGCCCATCCACACTGCTGTAATTTTTTAACCAGCCCAGAATGTGCAGGACAACTGAGAGTGGGAATGGAATAAAAAAAAAATCGATGTGTGGATGGGTCGGATTTCTCTCTGTGGCTCTGAGTGGCTGAAGGTGTTTCAGCGGTAACAAGATGAGTTTTTGCGTTTCTCAATGGAGCAGCTTAAACACTCTGGCCAGCCAAAATTGAATGAATGGTCTTGTAGCTTTCAGCTCAATACACACAACAAAATAGGCTAAGTTACTGTGAACCAAACTATACAAACTACATAGGGAAAAGAGGTAACACTTTAACAGTTTAAATGGGTGTGCATATGATTGTCATTACACTGTCATAACTATGTCATTACATCTGTCATCAGCATGTGGGAGTCTGAAAGTTTATGTGTGTTGTCATGAAGTGTAATTCGGTGAATGATGTAATTTTTAATGAAAAGTTGACATTGTTTGACATGTTTGGCCTTATAACATTTAATCTTATATCTTGTAATCTTAGCCTGATGACATATTTATGACAAGTCAAAATGACACACTCATAATCGTTTCTTGATGGAGAATGTCACACCCAACTACATATGACATTATAATATAATGTTAAAACATAAAGCTAGACAGCTTCTTTAAGTTTGATATTGTCAAGTTGTCAGGACAAAGACATCATTAGCTTGGTTAATGTCAAGTAGTCATAACAAAGACATTGTTGGCTTGATTAATGTCAAGTTGTCATTTGCATTAAAAATGATGGTAACGCTTTATATTAAGGTGTCTGTAATAAGTGGTAGTAAGTAGGTAATAAGGGCAACATAAGATGCTTATTCACATTAATGTATGTTAATAACAACCCTTAATAATAGCATAATAAACACATTTATTGTCAGATTATAAGACATTTTTCAGTTTATAACTGTTACACATGCATAACAAAGAATTAATTAATCTTGATAAGCATAGTTAACAAGTTTCATCTAAGTCTTATAAGAGCCTTATTATCTATTAACTAACACCTATTACAGACACCTTAATATAAAGTGTTACTAAAATGACATAAATGACTAGACGACTTTATGTTTTAATATTACATTGTACTGTCATATGTGGTTGTGTTTGACACTGGCCATCATGAGATCATTGTAAGTGTGACTTGAATGTTCTCAAACAATGTCAACTTTGCATTAAAAATGACATAACTGATCAAATTACACTAAATGACAACAGTCATAAACATTCATAAAGATTCCTTCATGTTTATGACACATGTCGTGGCATGGTTATGACAGTTTAATGACAGCGTCTTATGCACACCCCTTCAAATACAGCGTTACCACAAGACAAAATGCAGTTGTTGAAATGAAGCCGTCTAACTGCAGCTGCTGAATAGCGTGGCTCTTAAACAGAATGACTAATGCTAAAGTGAGCAGAGCATTTAAAAGCTATGATGCTAAATAAAGCTGTTGTTAGGAAAGCTCTTCCTGCCGGCACATCGGACAAAGGCCCTTTATAATTGCAAAGGCCTGTATTTAAATATTGTTTAACATCAGTGGCTAACCACATTTTCCTCTCTGTCTTCTGTTGTCTCTGCTGTCTATATGTAGTGGAGACCACACTCCCCAGGACTATCTTTCAGCATTTTATTGCGAGGCAATAGACATGGCAACAGCATGTCTAAAGGAACAAAAGAAACAAAGCATTCACAGACTCTCTCTTAAAGAAATGCCTGTGCTGTCTTTACAAAAGTCTACATTAAAAAGAAAAGGAAAGTGTGCTTCTTGTCCCTTATACAATACAGCACAGTCAGAACCATACAAATGCAACAGTAATATAATAGAAGTCTAAAACTGTTTGTGTGGTATACTGGTTGCTTGGAAATGGCTGTATATTCAGTCCTGTATCACAGACATTAATATACAGCAAATGGGTGATTCTACAAAACCGGTGAATGTGCTGTCCTTTACTTTTTCGGTCACCAAAATCCTTTAAGTTGACCTAATAATCACATTAATTATATATGTTCAGTGTTTAATTTCGGCAGTTTATTCAAAATGCCAGGTTTGTATAATTTTCACATCATATGTTTAAAGGCATTAAATCTCATTCACATTTACATTACCATTACATACATTAAATTAGAATATTGGAATTGTAATAAATATATATTTTTTATTAATAATGTGAAATAAATTTCAGTCACCCAAAGTTATGTCATTGGTTACTGCTACACATGGACACATGGACCTTATTTTGAAAGTTATTCATGGTTAAAGAGGACACTGGAGGAAGTGCAGTGGATAAAAACATACGGAAAGTCAGATTTCTTGTTTTTTTGTTTTAAATGTAATGATTTCTTTTAGAATTTTGCATGAAGCTTTTAATTCCATCATTGGTGTTTCTCATATCACAGCCACGAGGGTGAAAAATTGAAAATCCTTCTTTTGATATTGACACGATTTGTTTTGAGGGAAATGTAATGACAACTGAATTACGTTTTCTATGAAAATAATGACAAACTTTTAATGTTAACTGTTAATTAATGTACCTGGAAAGTCAGAGAAATACTGATAGATAGTTCACTGATGAAAATAGGCACTCTCCTAATACACTCTTAAGTCGAACTGACTACAGACAGGATTATTCAGCTTTTCCGTGGTTATGTTTAGGCACGGGAAGCGGCATTGGCATTAACATTAAACTGAGATCAGATCCTTCCTTGGCCTTAACCAAAGCGATTTTGCCGCCTAGACAGAAGTTTGGAAACAAACCGATTCTGTTGTTACAGTACTGCACTTTTGGTGCCAAGCAAGGCATAAGTATAGTTTCATTCACTCAAAGAAACATGAACATAATCCAGATAGCAGTTACCTTTCACCACAATGTCATTCACTCACTTTTGAGAACTGGATAGGCAGACATTGCCATCATTTTTATTCAAAAAAAAAAATTGAACAAAAATGATTATAATGGCACATTTCATGCCTCTATAAGTATCACACTTTTGTTCACATTTTTAAATTGTTTGAAGTCGTGCATTCTTGTCTGGCACAAGGGTGTTTTCAGGCACACGGCAAGATTAGCAATTTATAAGAATTTAAGCAGGACATAATTTGTCCCAATCATTATTACCTTTACATTTAATATATTACCATTATTGGTTATCACAAGCACTATAGGGTCAGATGGAGAATTCAGCATCACATAAGGATATGAGGAACACTTCATGGTAAGGGTACATGAATTATCATGAATTCATACACAACTTCATGAATAAAAATAGTAGTTCAACTATTAGGAATGTTCAAGAATTAATAGTATCTCATGCATGACAATTTGTTAATTCATGCAATAACTAAAGTATTTCATTAATGATGTCTTAGTTATTAATGATGTTCATGTCTTCTTCATAAGTAAGTCTGCAGTTAAAGGGACACGGCAAAAAACATGCACAGTCACATCAGTGCACATGTATTTGGTTGAATTCCAATTGTTGAATTAATGATTAACTAAGCATTACTTTCTTATTACTGCCTTAAGTCATGTACAAGACACTGTTTATTCTTGTGCATTCCTGATTCCTCTACTACAGTATATGAATAAATTCATGCTTTTCATGCATGAAGTCATGACTGATTTCTGCCATCAACTAACTGCCCTGATTTACTGGAATGATATACTATACTTTTTGAGCATCTAATAATTCATGTACATAAACATAAATATGTGTAGTTGACACAAAAGAATTTACAGATACCAAAAGTGTTTAGTTCAGTTTCTGTCTCTGGCTGATACCTAAACACAACACTCAAGCTTGAATTAACTTCTTTGGAGAATTATCCTACATGTATTTAAAGTGTGTGTATATGTGTTGGCATTAGCATGCTTATATAACACATACACATGTCGGTGCTAAACACCACAGTTAATCTGTTTGCTCTCAGCTGAATCACTTTGACCTGTGTTTAATATGGAGCTCAGTTCCAGCACACACAGCATTAATCCAAATTAACCTGTGTACTTTTGCTCAGGAAGTAAGCAATCTAACTACAGTATATCTTGTATGAATTAACATACTGCATGCCTGAGGCCATATTTCAAATATTTGCATTAAATCACTGTGGAGACATTACAGAGATGTGATCTGCTGTTCACTACTCTTGAAGGAAAATATCTAAATAAATAACTGAACCACCAGTTGCAGTACTCATTTTAAGTAATCTCACACTGCATGGATAAATTGAACAATTGTTAATAGTGCGTAACAGCAATTTTCAACAATACAAAATAAAAGTATTAGTGTAAGGATAAAATGATGGGTGGAATAAATCTTTTAGTGTTTAAAAAGACATTTTATGCAATTTAAAATGCCCCATGCCAATTTTAAAAAGTGCTGTTATTTATTTTATTTTTTATTTTTTTGCTCTCCCTGCTTTTATCTTGTATTGTTGGTCTGAGACCTCTGACAATACAAAATAAAAGTCATTTCATTTTTTGCTCTTGCAAGTAATCTCATACTGATCATTCAATGCATGTAAATAAGCTTTTAGGTTTTAAAGAATCATTTTATGCAATACAAAATGCTTCTTATCAATAAAAAGTAGTGTCTGCTTTGTCTGCTTTTATTTTGTATTGTGGGAGGGAGACCTTTGACTATACAAAATAAAAGTCATTACATTTTCTGTGCTTGCAAGTATATTGTCAGTGTAATGATAAATTGATTGATGGTGTGAACAAACTTTAATAGTGCTTTAAAGAGACATCCTAAAATACAAAATACCCCATATCAATTTTTAAAAGTGGTGTGGTTTCTGCTTTGACTGCTTACATTTTATATTGTAGGACAGAGAAAAAAGAAAGTCGTTACATTTTCAATCATTGCACATTTTAAGTAATCTCATATTGTCTGATGGGTGTGAACAATCTTTCGTTGTTTAAAGAGTCATTTTCTACAATACAAAATGCCACATATAAATTTTAAAAAGTGGTGCGATTATTCTGCCTGCTTTTATTTTGTATAATCGGAGGGAGAAGCCTTTGCGGGGGTAGACTTTCCTGTGAAAGCTCAGGCTGGGTTCTACAGTTCAGCTGCAGCAAGCTGTTTTCAAAAAGCAGGGTGCAATGGTTATTTTGGTATAAAAAGTGTTAATGTTAAATAAAAAGGAAAGATTTCACACTGTAAAGAACTATTTAATTATTTTGACCTGCAAAGTCACAGCTAATGGAAATTCAGCTTAAACCAGCAAAGAACATTTCAAGCCCTGATATGAAGGATGACACTGTGACTCAGAGTTATTTCCACATTCTATGCGGTACTTTATATAAGGCGACTGGACTTGAAAACAAGCCTGTGTTTACATTTTCCCAGGCAAAGTTACAGTGAGTTGTGCATTAGCCAGTTAAAAAGAAGCGGGAGGACATTTTTATTTACATCATTTTATTTTTGACATTATATTTTGTGGTTATTTCTGTGGAAACACTATCACTTTTGTCAACAGGGGCCTCTTAAATCAACAGAATGTGAAAGCTCATTGTAATGGCTTTAAAGAAACATTTATGATACAAAAAGCCCCATACCAGTTTTAAAAAGTGATGTTATTATTCTGCTTGCCTGCTTTTATTAAGTAGTTCCAGTCAGAGACTTTTCATAATACAAAATAA
>NW_028146707.1:0-35000 GCF_056507025.1 Lutjanus erythropterus | reverse complement strand
TAACCCTAACCCTAACCCTAACCCCTAACCCTAACCCTAACCCTAACCCTAACCCTAACCCTAACCCTAACCCTAACCCTAACCCTAACCCTAACCCTAACCCTAACCCTAACCCTAACCCTAACCCTAACCCTAACCCTAACCCTAACCCTAACCCTAACCCTAACCCTAACCCTAACCCTAACCCTAACCCTAACCCTAACCCTAACCCTAACCCTAACCCTAACCCTAACCCTAACCCTAACCCTAACCCTAACCCTAACCCTAACCCTAACCCTAACCCTAACCCTAACCCTAACCCTAACCCTAACCCTAACCCTAACCCCCTAACCCTAACCCTAACCCCTAACCCGGTACATTCTGATCCTAACCACAACCTCTTTCTACTAAAAATAAATATTACTTGAAGAAAAACCTGCAAAGAATGAATATTTACCTGATCACAATCTGGAAAACAAATACTTACCTGAAATTAATCTGGAAATCTCCAAATATATTCTAAAAAACACCAATATAAGGGGGGAATATTGGAGTTTGATCTAAAATATATTTTATTAAAGATTCATAGTTGTATTACACAATTCATATTGGTTTGCAATGAGTTAAAAACAAATAAGTTACTGATTTGTAAAACCAAAAATAAGAACAAATGAGTTAAATAACAGTTAAAAACAATGTTTTCATATATGGACAGTAGCAAGTAAAAAAATACACAGTTCATATAATGGTGAATTGATAAAGATGTGTCATAATTCATGAAATTAAATGTAATTCATGATATTCAGGTAAAAATCCTGATGCTTTTAATTTGATGATAGGACTCTTATTGTGAAAGAGGTTGGGAACTACAGGATGACAGGGACTTGTAGTCTTGCATCCACCTGCGCATTGTCTCATGCTTTCCAGACTCGGCTGCCACGATACCTGCATAAGAGAGAGGAAAAAGTTATTTTTTGTGCCTGAAGAAGGTCCTGTATGACCGAAACGTTGCACAGTGAAGCTTTTAATAAAGCACAGTTTGACTTCGGACCATCAAGTGTCGTTTTTCACCGTGAGTAAACGGATTTTACAGCATAATTAGCTGTCAGCTAAGCTAACACAATATAGCTAGCGGGGCTCCGGTTGCTAAGCTAACAGTGCTAGCGGAGCATGAACAACATGGCGGACCGCCGAGTGAACGACTGGACGGAGGTAAAACGCAGACGAGGTGGGAGAAGAAGCAGAGAATTCATCCCTTCGTCGGTAAGACGGGCTCCCTCCATCCACAGCACCTCTCGTCCACACCCTTATCAGCAGGATTATGCTCCGGCCGCGGCAGGAAGGCCCGCTCGCCGTGCCCAGGCCGAGCGCAGCAGCTTCACCCGGGACAGAGGAGGAGAGCGCCGCTCCAAAGGAGGGGCCGCGGCTCGACCCAGAACTGACAGCGGGGGCGGAAACAGGTGTGAGGGGGGCTCCAGTGGAACTCGCCGGCGCTCCCGAGGCCCACACTCCACGGATCCTGATTTCAGCCACAGAACCCGCATCATCTACAGGATTTTACAAGCTGCTCATCATTTGGACAATGTTAAGGTACCAGAACCGCCAGCTTCTTTAGCTAGAATGACTGATAATTTGATTTTGACTGTTAAACCAGCAGCTCCTAATGCAGACACCTTAGCTTTGCTGGAGGAAAACGCCAAACAGTGGCAGAAAAACACTATTAATATCCTCCGTGAACATTATGAGAGGAGCATGCAGACTGATGTTGACACACTGAGCCAGATGCCAAGGGGGCGCTGGCAGGAACACTTTGATGTGGCGGCAGCCTGGGCCAGGCGCCATTTCGACCGCAAACTGCAGAGGGCGACATTGGACAGAGTGAGAGCCACACTCATGCAGGAGCTGGGTGATGAGTTCAGTGACCAGCCCATCACTGCGAGGATTCAGCAGCAAACAGCAGCTATGACAAAAGACATGAGCAGCCAGACGACACCGCCGCCATCCACAACTAAGGAGGCTGCCTGTCAGACTATTTCTACTCCGTCTCCGCCATCGAGAGCCAGCCAGCCCACCGCGGAGGTCCGAGTTCCACTGACGCAGAAGGCTAAGCCAGCTTCTGTGTCCACAGCCACCATGACAGCCCACAGAGTGGACAGGGCGTCAAAACAGCATGAGGAGGTAAAGGCTCCATCCTCAGCACAGGGGGAGACACCTACCTGCACACCTACCTGCACCCCTCCAGCGGTTACACCAAAGAAGGTGGATCTCTGGATAGAGGACATTCTTGCAGGTGCAAAGGAATGGAAGAAGGGGAACAGTTTGTCCCGAACACGGTTGTTGCAGTCCAAAGGCTCCAACTGGGCCTCCACCAGAACCATACATGCTTAAAGTAAAGAACTTGCATGATCACTTGTTTATGAAAAACAAATCACAGTGTTTTCATTAATAATTGTATGATCTTCTTGTATGATTCCAGACCGATAATGGCACGGAGAATGTTTTAGCATTAAGCTAATGCGACATTTAATAATAATAACAACATATATTTGACTCTAGACCAAATTTGGCACGGAGAATATTTTAGCATCAAACTTGAATGCACAGTGAATTGTTTGTGGGTGTTCTCTTGGGGGAGGGGGGGCCTTGGGACCTGCTGATGGGCAGATGGACCGTGCACCAATGCCGCCGCCTTAGGCGGCGTCATTTTATTTTCTTAACCTAACTCAGCCAGTGCCTCCCTGTCGGCGGGTCCTGGCTCTCCTGCTCCTATGGAGGTGCCTTTAACAGATAATGATAATTAATCAGTTTTTTAGGCCAAGAAAGGGCCTTGATATGAGGACAAGTGGTTCATACTGAAGACAAGAAGTTCACAGAAAATATGTTTTACAAGGTATTATGTTGTATGACAAAATGGTTCACAATTTTACAGGATGACAAGTGGTTCACAAGGAATGTTTACATCAGCTCATGTTATATACCAAGTTGGATTTGATGATGACAAGTGGTTCACAAATGTTAACCAAAATGCTGTTTATATATGCCAAATATGGTAATAGGTTTCACCTAAAAAACTAGTGTAAGCTTTGCCTAACCTTGGCTTTTGCCTTGGGGATGTCAGCAAGCTAAGTTATATGCCTTAAAATAATGATGTTCTTTGGTGAACTTAAAGCCCTGTAACCAAATTATGCCAAAAATGGTAATTTACATTATGTTGAAGGTTAAGTACTTACCTCAATGCTTTTGATGTTTATATTGATGTTTTTGATGGTCCATATTTCCCCATCCGAGTCTGAGAGGTATTTTTGGCAATGTTAGCATTTATGTCTTACCCAGACCATTTAAGCTCTAATCATAACCAGATTCGGCTTCTTGCCTAAACCCAAATCAGAGGGATTGACATTTATAGTTTCTTCTTGCCTAAACCCAAATTAGGGGGGCTTGACATTTATAGTTTTTTCTTGCCTAAACCCAAATCAGGGGGGATTGACATTTATAGTGCCCTACCCGGTACATTCTGATCCTAACCACAACCTCTTTCTACTAAAAATAAATATTACTTGAAGAAAAACCTGCAAAGAATGAATATTTACCTGATCACAATCTGGAAAACAAATACTTACCTGAAATTAATCTGGAAATCTCCAAATATATTCTAAAAAACACCAATATAAGGGGGGAATATTGGAGTTTGATCTAAAATATATTTTATTAAAGATTCATAGTTGTATTACACAATTCATATTGGTTTGCAATGAGTTAAAAACAAATAAGTTACTGATTTGTAAAACCAAAAATAAGAACAAATGAGTTAAATAACAGTTAAAAACAATGTTTTCATATATGGACAGTAGCAAGTAAAAAAATACACAGTTCATATAATGGTGAATTGATAAAGATGTGTCATAATTCATGAAATTAAATGTAATTCATGATATTCAGGTAAAAATCCTGATGCTTTTAATTTGATGATAGGACTCTTATTGTGAAAGAGGTTGGGAACTACAGGATGACAGGGACTTGTAGTCTTGCATCCACCTGCGCATTGTCTCATGCTTTCCAGACTCGGCTGCCACGATACCTGCATAAGAGAGAGGAAAAAGTTATTTTTTGTGCCTGAAGAAGGTCCTGTATGACCGAAACGTTGCACAGTGAAGCTTTTAATAAAGCACAGTTTGACTTCGGACCATCAAGTGTCGTTTTTCACCGTGAGTAAACGGATTTTACAGCATAATTAGCTGTCAGCTAAGCTAACACAATATAGCTAGCGGGGCTCCGGTTGCTAAGCTAACAGTGCTAGCGGAGCATGAACAACATGGCGGACCGCCGAGTGAACGACTGGACGGAGGTAAAACGCAGACGAGGTGGGAGAAGAAGCAGAGAATTCATCCCTTCGTCGGTAAGACGGGCTCCCTCCATCCACAGCACCTCTCGTCCACACCCTTATCAGCAGGATTATGCTCCGGCCGCGGCAGGAAGGCCCGCTCGCCGTGCCCAGGCCGAGCGCAGCAGCTTCACCCGGGACAGAGGAGGAGAGCGCCGCTCCAAAGGAGGGGCCGCGGCTCGACCCAGAACTGACAGCGGGGGCGGAAACAGGTGTGAGGGGGGCTCCAGTGGAACTCGCCGGCGCTCCCGAGGCCCACACTCCACGGATCCTGATTTCAGCCACAGAACCCGCATCATCTACAGGATTTTACAAGCTGCTCATCATTTGGACAATGTTAAGGTACCAGAACCGCCAGCTTCTTTAGCTAGAATGACTGATAATTTGATTTTGACTGTTAAACCAGCAGCTCCTAATGCAGACACCTTAGCTTTGCTGGAGGAAAACGCCAAACAGTGGCAGAAAAACACTATTAATATCCTCCGTGAACATTATGAGAGGAGCATGCAGACTGATGTTGACACACTGAGCCAGATGCCAAGGGGGCGCTGGCAGGAACACTTTGATGTGGCGGCAGCCTGGGCCAGGCGCCATTTCGACCGCAAACTGCAGAGGGCGACATTGGACAGAGTGAGAGCCACACTCATGCAGGAGCTGGGTGATGAGTTCAGTGACCAGCCCATCACTGCGAGGATTCAGCAGCAAACAGCAGCTATGACAAAAGACATGAGCAGCCAGACGACACCGCCGCCATCCACAACTAAGGAGGCTGCCTGTCAGACTATTTCTACTCCGTCTCCGCCATCGAGAGCCAGCCAGCCCACCGCGGAGGTCCGAGTTCCACTGACGCAGAAGGCTAAGCCAGCTTCTGTGTCCACAGCCACCATGACAGCCCACAGAGTGGACAGGGCGTCAAAACAGCATGAGGAGGTAAAGGCTCCATCCTCAGCACAGGGGGAGACACCTACCTGCACACCTACCTGCACCCCTCCAGCGGTTACACCAAAGAAGGTGGATCTCTGGATAGAGGACATTCTTGCAGGTGCAAAGGAATGGAAGAAGGGGAACAGTTTGTCCCGAACACGGTTGTTGCAGTCCAAAGGCTCCAACTGGGCCTCCACCAGAACCATACATGCTTAAAGTAAAGAACTTGCATGATCACTTGTTTATGAAAAACAAATCACAGTGTTTTCATTAATAATTGTATGATCTTCTTGTATGATTCCAGACCGATAATGGCACGGAGAATGTTTTAGCATTAAGCTAATGCGACATTTAATAATAATAACAACATATATTTGACTCTAGACCAAATTTGGCACGGAGAATATTTTAGCATCAAACTTGAATGCACAGTGAATTGTTTGTGGGTGTTCTCTTGGGGGAGGGGGGGCCTTGGGACCTGCTGATGGGCAGATGGACCGTGCACCAATGCCGCCGCCTTAGGCGGCGTCATTTTATTTTCTTAACCTAACTCAGCCAGTGCCTCCCTGTCGGCGGGTCCTGGCTCTCCTGCTCCTATGGAGGTGCCTTTAACAGATAATGATAATTAATCAGTTTTTTAGGCCAAGAAAGGGCCTTGATATGAGGACAAGTGGTTCATACTGAAGACAAGAAGTTCACAGAAAATATGTTTTACAAGGTATTATGTTGTATGACAAAATGGTTCACAATTTTACAGGATGACAAGTGGTTCACAAGGAATGTTTACATCAGCTCATGTTATATACCAAGTTGGATTTGATGATGACAAGTGGTTCACAAATGTTAACCAAAATGCTGTTTATATATGCCAAATATGGTAATAGGTTTCACCTAAAAAACTAGTGTAAGCTTTGCCTAACCTTGGCTTTTGCCTTGGGGATGTCAGCAAGCTAAGTTATATGCCTTAAAATAATGATGTTCTTTGGTGAACTTAAAGCCCTGTAACCAAATTATGCCAAAAATGGTAATTTACATTATGTTGAAGGTTAAGTACTTACCTCAATGCTTTTGATGTTTATATTGATGTTTTTGATGGTCCATATTTCCCCATCCGAGTCTGAGAGGTATTTTTGGCAATGTTAGCATTTATGTCTTACCCAGACCATTTAAGCTCTAATCATAACCAGATTCGGCTTCTTGCCTAAACCCAAATCAGAGGGATTGACATTTATAGTTTCTTCTTGCCTAAACCCAAATTAGGGGGGCTTGACATTTATAGTTTTTTCTTGCCTAAACCCAAATCAGGGGGGATTGACATTTATAGTGCCCTACCCGGTACATTCTGATCCTAACCACAACCTCTTTCTACTAAAAATAAATATTACTTGAAGAAAAACCTGCAAAGAATGAATATTTACCTGATCACAATCTGGAAAACAAATACTTACCTGAAATTAATCTGGAAATCTCCAAATATATTCTAAAAAACACCAATATAAGGGGGGAATATTGGAGTTTGATCTAAAATATATTTTATTAAAGATTCATAGTTGTATTACACAATTCATATTGGTTTGCAATGAGTTAAAAACAAATAAGTTACTGATTTGTAAAACCAAAAATAAGAACAAATGAGTTAAATAACAGTTAAAAACAATGTTTTCATATATGGACAGTAGCAAGTAAAAAAATACACAGTTCATATAATGGTGAATTGATAAAGATGTGTCATAATTCATGAAATTAAATGTAATTCATGATATTCAGGTAAAAATCCTGATGCTTTTAATTTGATGATAGGACTCTTATTGTGAAAGAGGTTGGGAACTACAGGATGACAGGGACTTGTAGTCTTGCATCCACCTGCGCATTGTCTCATGCTTTCCAGACTCGGCTGCCACGATACCTGCATAAGAGAGAGGAAAAAGTTATTTTTTGTGCCTGAAGAAGGTCCTGTATGACCGAAACGTTGCACAGTGAAGCTTTTAATAAAGCACAGTTTGACTTCGGACCATCAAGTGTCGTTTTTCACCGTGAGTAAACGGATTTTACAGCATAATTAGCTGTCAGCTAAGCTAACACAATATAGCTAGCGGGGCTCCGGTTGCTAAGCTAACAGTGCTAGCGGAGCATGAACAACATGGCGGACCGCCGAGTGAACGACTGGACGGAGGTAAAACGCAGACGAGGTGGGAGAAGAAGCAGAGAATTCATCCCTTCGTCGGTAAGACGGGCTCCCTCCATCCACAGCACCTCTCGTCCACACCCTTATCAGCAGGATTATGCTCCGGCCGCGGCAGGAAGGCCCGCTCGCCGTGCCCAGGCCGAGCGCAGCAGCTTCACCCGGGACAGAGGAGGAGAGCGCCGCTCCAAAGGAGGGGCCGCGGCTCGACCCAGAACTGACAGCGGGGGCGGAAACAGGTGTGAGGGGGGCTCCAGTGGAACTCGCCGGCGCTCCCGAGGCCCACACTCCACGGATCCTGATTTCAGCCACAGAACCCGCATCATCTACAGGATTTTACAAGCTGCTCATCATTTGGACAATGTTAAGGTACCAGAACCGCCAGCTTCTTTAGCTAGAATGACTGATAATTTGATTTTGACTGTTAAACCAGCAGCTCCTAATGCAGACACCTTAGCTTTGCTGGAGGAAAACGCCAAACAGTGGCAGAAAAACACTATTAATATCCTCCGTGAACATTATGAGAGGAGCATGCAGACTGATGTTGACACACTGAGCCAGATGCCAAGGGGGCGCTGGCAGGAACACTTTGATGTGGCGGCAGCCTGGGCCAGGCGCCATTTCGACCGCAAACTGCAGAGGGCGACATTGGACAGAGTGAGAGCCACACTCATGCAGGAGCTGGGTGATGAGTTCAGTGACCAGCCCATCACTGCGAGGATTCAGCAGCAAACAGCAGCTATGACAAAAGACATGAGCAGCCAGACGACACCGCCGCCATCCACAACTAAGGAGGCTGCCTGTCAGACTATTTCTACTCCGTCTCCGCCATCGAGAGCCAGCCAGCCCACCGCGGAGGTCCGAGTTCCACTGACGCAGAAGGCTAAGCCAGCTTCTGTGTCCACAGCCACCATGACAGCCCACAGAGTGGACAGGGCGTCAAAACAGCATGAGGAGGTAAAGGCTCCATCCTCAGCACAGGGGGAGACACCTACCTGCACACCTACCTGCACCCCTCCAGCGGTTACACCAAAGAAGGTGGATCTCTGGATAGAGGACATTCTTGCAGGTGCAAAGGAATGGAAGAAGGGGAACAGTTTGTCCCGAACACGGTTGTTGCAGTCCAAAGGCTCCAACTGGGCCTCCACCAGAACCATACATGCTTAAAGTAAAGAACTTGCATGATCACTTGTTTATGAAAAACAAATCACAGTGTTTTCATTAATAATTGTATGATCTTCTTGTATGATTCCAGACCGATAATGGCACGGAGAATGTTTTAGCATTAAGCTAATGCGACATTTAATAATAATAACAACATATATTTGACTCTAGACCAAATTTGGCACGGAGAATATTTTAGCATCAAACTTGAATGCACAGTGAATTGTTTGTGGGTGTTCTCTTGGGGGAGGGGGGGCCTTGGGACCTGCTGATGGGCAGATGGACCGTGCACCAATGCCGCCGCCTTAGGCGGCGTCATTTTATTTTCTTAACCTAACCCCTAACCCTAACCCCTAACCCTAACCCTAACCCTAACCCTAACCCTAACCCTAACCCCTAAACCTAAATTTCGTTTTGGGTTTTAGTGCCTAAGCCTAAAATTCGTCTTGGATTCTAACCACAACCTTTGACCTTTAATTTATGCCTAACCCGGTTCTCTTTCCCTAACCACAACCTCCACCCTTATGCCTAATTACCATAAATAAATAAATAAATACTTTAATAAATACACACAAATACACACTTTAATTGATTAATAAATATATGATTAAAAACACAATTCAGGATTCAACTGGTGTACTCTATGGTGGCAAGAGACACGGTTTGAGATACATGATTAGCAAGTTTAATTCATGATTTTCTGGATTAAAATACATATTATTTACAAAAACAGGAACAATAAATATCATAACAGGCAGATTTGGCATATCAGGGGCTAAAAATATGGAGGGAAGGTACCCTTGCTATAAAAACAAATTCATTTCTGTTACATTTGTCATGATTGGGATGTTAAAAATAGCAAATTATTAAAAACAAGGTGATTATGGAATTAAAAAATTAATTTCATACAATATGAAGGGTTAAAAATGGAAATTAAGGGTGCCTTCATTAAAATATGAGTTTAATCAGACTTAAAAACACAAGTTGAGCTCATTTCATCATTTACAAGGTAATTACAATTTTATCATGTGATTAAAATTGGATTTTATGACATAAAAAGTATAAATAAATTCATGGGAAATATTTTTGATTAAAAAAGAGGATTTTATGGTTGTGGTGTGTTACATTTTGTATTAAAAACTGTTTTCCATTGATTGTGTATGTGGTTTTCTTTCCGTAATTGACAGGACAGTTCGTGTCCGGTACTTACTCTCTCTGTGAGGGGAGGGGCTGCTCCCTCCCTCTCTCCCTTAATTACTCTCACACACAGACAGCTGCAGCTCACTTCAGCACAGACCTGCAAAGAGGCAACATCTCTCTCCTGGCTGCTGCTAGAGCACATTGGGCTTGATAATTGGCAAAATTTAGATTTTTTAAGCGTGTCTTGGCCTGAGGAAGACCTTTCTTAGGTCGAAACGTTGCCTGGGACACGCTGCAATTAATTTCTTCCTTTTTTCTAAAAAATTAAATACATAAATATTTTTATTTTGAAAACAATTTAGTTCTTTTCTTTTCTTTTATTTTCAGTTCATTGTTTTTATTCATTTAAAAACATATAAACAATTTACACTAATAACAACAATAACAAAACAACAATTCATTAGTAACCACTTACAATCCTTTCTGTTTCTCTCATCTGGACTTACCTGTCGTCCCTGTGCTCGCAGGGACCTGATAAGGTGCTAAAGCAGCACCTGCACCTACACACACACCAAAACACACACACACACACAAAGAACAACAACAAATACAGTTAATATCATAAAATCATTTTATTGGATATACTAACCTTTTACCATACAAACAACAATAAACAAAGTACTTCATACATATACAAATAAATATACCAAACATCAAGATGACCTCCTTTGATGAAGGAGGAGATTGGATTTTGGTACGCCACGGCAAGAGAAGTGGTCGGTCTCCGTGGCGTACGGCTGATTTCAACCGACCGCAACCTCGGGCTCAGGGGGTCTCCGGGAATCGAGGGTGGGATGCCTTCCGGGGGATGGACCGTGCACCGCCGGGCCCTCGTTTAGTCGGGGGCCGGGCTCCTTCCCTCTATCCTAACCGGCCAGCGCCTCCCTCAGGTTATGGTGCTCCTTCTCGCTCCTTTCGACCCCCACGTCCATTTCAAACTGATTTTCGGTCCTATGCCTCTGTGGTCCGCGGACCCGGTTCCGGCTGGAACCGAGGAGATTTCCGCTCGGGTTTTCCAGGCAGGGCGGCTGTTCAGCCTGGACAACAACAACAACAACAAAACAGATATTTTCCAGTGAGCACAAACCAGCAATACAAAC
Source organism: Lutjanus erythropterus (assembly GCF_056507025.1). Lineage (NCBI taxonomy): Eukaryota > Metazoa > Chordata > Actinopteri > Lutjaniformes > Lutjanidae > Lutjanus > Lutjanus erythropterus. Next base: position 24,070 of record NW_028146707.1, on the reverse strand, counting down.
CGATGGATCCTAAATTTGGCGCGTTGGTGCGTAAACTGCACACGGTTATTAAAATAGTGCATCACTTACAAAATGTCACCCAGAAAACAGGGAAACCGGACCCTCAAATGATCACACGCATGGTTGATCTTTTGGCTGGCATGATCAGGCCAGCATCCCCGACCTCTGACACTTTGGATCTCATAGCGGGAAATGCTAAGAATTGGGGACACACTACCCTGATCATCCTGCAGAACCATTACAAAGACAGCCTGGACAGGATCCTGCAGGACTTGTCCGAGGATTTGGTTCCAGACTGGAGAACCGCCTTTGATGTAGCCACAAAACGGGCTCGTAGAAACCTCCGCCGCATTCGGCAGGAAGTGATTGATCATGCGGACGCATTGATCACAGCTTGCGCGTCAGCGCCGCCAGACAACATCGTGAACGCTGAACCGCGCCCTCGTGAGACAAAAGAAACAAACACTCAGGTGGATGTTCACGAGGAAAATGTACAGGTGACACACGTACAGCAATCAGCCTCCCGTGAAAAGAACACGGTGGGAACAATGACTGATGTACAGTCTGGCTGGTCACCATTAGTAGGAGATGGGGAGGATGGAGGGAGTACACCCTCTCCTCTTCCACTTCGCAACGCACCCCAAAGGGAGCGGGGAACTCCGCGCCGACGACATCCGTGCGTCGTGCTCAGGGATGATAGCCTTATGGGCTTGGACGTCATACAGCAGGAGCCTCAGGAGAATGAGGCTGCTGGGTTGGACAGAAGTTCAGGGTTGGACGAGTCACTGCTTGACTCGGACCCAGGGGTCAACGCGGACCACACGCCGACGTTGACTCCGACACACGCCGCAGTCCCACATACACAACAAAACACACACAGGCCTCAACAGGGCAACCAGGTCACGGCTCAGGTTCACAGAGACCCGGGTTCTGAACAGGAACCTCGGGATGAGGCTGAGGCCGCACCCGATGTAGAGTCGGACTCGGAGGAATTAGTGCCTCCACAGACAAAATTTTACACTGTAAAAAAACATATCAAAACAGACAGAAAAATGGTGGATTGGGGACTCAGTGTGTGGAAAAAATGGATCATTCTGGGGGACTCTAACCTGGCACGGATGCCGGCGTATTCGCTCGCGGACTTGCAGGTTGATAGTTACCCGGGAGCGAACTTCCGTCATGCGGAGGCGGTACTCGGTAAAGCGATAGTCCACGCAGACGAAGTAGAGCACATTGTGCTGTCATTTGGAATCAATAGCCGGGGTCAAAAGGCAAAGGAAACCGCGGTAAAACAGATGCAGGGTGCCGTTCGTATGGCTAAGAGACAGTTCCCTGACGCTGAGGTTTGGGTTCCGATGGTGAACTTTTCCAGCTCCTTGTCAGAATCCGAACAGGAAACGTTAGACATTTTAAATGGACACATATACAGAAACATGCAGTTCATCCCATTCCTCAACAACACCGACTTCCAGACGGAAGACGATGGGATACATTGGACACGTGCTACGGCACTGGCCATGTTAGAACACTGGGTTGAGCATTTAAACTTGGCGGCCCCTCAAGCCTAGTGCAGGAAGGGGGTACGGCGGGATTTCAACCCATTGTTTCCAAAAATGTAATGATTTTAGCCAAAAATTTTGCACCTTCTCAAGCTCAGATTGAGCTGTTGGAAAAGGGTTTGACCTTTGTGCCGACATTAGGTGCACCAAAACATCAAAAATTACAATTAGAATTAGACATACAAAACTATCACAGGAGGCTAAAATTAGCTGCATTTTTTAGAAATACGGGTAGCCGCAAACCCTTACCTTTTATGCCAGCATCACTCTGGACACCGCCAAAGGATAAGCTGCCCGCCGAGGTCAATCTTTTGGTGGAAAAGGACAGAGATGATTTTGTTACACATTTTAAATATTATACAGAAAAATCAAATATCACACAACAAGAAGTGATGGCGATTAAACAGCTGATTAATAACAAAAACATCGTTATTAAACCCGCAGATAAGGGGAGTGCAACAGTGATCTTGGGCAGAGATCAATATATGACAGAAGTGTATCGTCAATTGAATGACACAACATATTACAGGAAATTGAACAAGCCGATTTATTGGGAAACAATTCCAGTTGTACACAGGATTTTAAACACATTGCGGATGAAGGGATTCATCAACAAAAAACAACAACAATACCTGCAAGGTGAAGCAGAACCGAGGGAGAGGAGGTTCTATATCCTCCCGAAAATACATAAAGAACCAGAAAAGTGGACTCGGCCTCACGAGATCCCCCCAGGACGGCCGATTGTCTCCGATTGTAATAGCGAGACATATCGGACCGCAGAATTTGTAGATTATTATTTGAATCCGTTGTCTGCGAAACATCCATCGTACATTAAAGATACTTACCATTTTATTGAAATTGTGAAAAGTCTAAAAATTCCTCCAAACTCCTTCTTCTTCGCTGTAGACATAGATAGTTTATATACGAACATTGAGACCCCAGCAGGGCTGCGTGCGGTTGAGCGCACCTTTAAAAAATATCCGGACTGTAAGAGACCAGATTTGGAAATCTTACAATTATTGGAGATCAATTTAACAAGGAATGATTTTGAATTTAATTCGGAGTACTACTTACAAATTAAAGGTACGGCGATGGGCAAGAAGTTCGCGCCTGCCTACGCGAACATTTTTATGGCACAGTGGGAAGAAGAAGCACTATCCAAATGTCCAATACAACCTTTACATTATTTGAGATATTTGGATGACATATGGGGAATTTGGATAGAGTCCAGAGAACAATTTGATGAATTTATTAATATTTTGAACACTCATGACCCTTCTATCAAATTGAAATATACAACGGATTCACAGTCTATAGATTTTCTCGATACGACAGTGTACAAAGGACCGTCTTTTAATAAGGATCAAACATTGGATGTTAAAGTGTTTTTCAAAAAGACGGACACACATGCACTCCTCTTCAAAACGAGTTGTCACCCGAAACATACGTTTCGAGGATTAGTTAAGTCGCAATTGTTAAGATTTAAGAGAATATGTACGCGGGAAGCTGATTTTTGGGAAGCTGTCAGGATCCTTTTTGGAGCTCTACGAAAGAGACGCTACTCGAGACCATTTTTGAGAGATTGTCTGAAATCGTTTCAAGGTTCAGCTGAAAAATCGCAGAAGGAAATGATTCCTTTGATCACTCACTTCTCTTCAGTAAGTAGAGTAATCAATAGGAAGATCAAAAACAATTTTATGACAATAATTGAAGAATCAGAACTACTGCAGAATCACCAAATAATCTCAGCATATCGGAAAAACAAAAACTTAAAGGACCTGTTGATTAGGGCCAAATTGAAGCCCGTACAGACCTCTAAGAGGAGGGCCACACCTGAATATTTTAAGAGATTACAATTTGTTAGGAACCAATCAGAAAAAACTATTTTTTCAGTCCCTCAAATTATTAGTTTGCAGACAAAAAATTGTATCTATGTCATATTTTGTGCCAGGTGTGGCAAACAGTATGTAGGAGAAACTAAAAATTCGATTGCTACACGGATGTGGCAACACAAATACAAAATTGTACACCAGAAAGAACTGGACTCACCCTTAGTCCAGCACTTTGTGCTACACGGTTTGCAGGCTTTGAGAGTCTCTGGACTCGAGAGCAATGCCTTGTGGTCGGATTGGGATAGGAGAACCGTTGAAAGACGTTGGATCTATCTCTTGGGAACTAAGGAACCCGGTGGACTCAACAAAAAGTGGAATTAGATTGTGCACTCGGAGCGTTACTGTTTGTGTGTTAGTGTGATTTTTTGACTCATATTGCTGTGTGAGTAGTCAGGTACATATGACCTTTGACCTTCACGTGGATTTAGGCCTTGGTGCCTAAACTCCAATTTCATTTTAGGTCTTGATGCCTAAACTTAAATTTAATTTTAGGTCTTGATGCCTAAACCTAAATTTCGTTTTGGGTTTTAGTGCCTAAGCCTAAAATTCGTCTTGGATTCTAACCACAACCTTTGACCTTTAATTTATGCCTAACCCGGTTCTCTTTCCCTAACCACAACCTCCACCCTTATGCCTAATTACCATAAATAAATAAATAAATACTTTAATAAATACACACAAATACACACTTTAATTGATTAATAAATATATGATTAAAAACACAATTCAGGATTCAACTGGTGTACTCTATGGTGGCAAGAGACACGGTTTGAGATACATGATTAGCAAGTTTAATTCATGATTTTCTGGATTAAAATACATATTATTTACAAAAACAGGAACAATAAATATCATAACAGGCAGATTTGGCATATCAGGGGCTAAAAATATGGAGGGAAGGTACCCTTGCTATAAAAACAAATTCATTTCTGTTACATTTGTCATGATTGGGATGTTAAAAATAGCAAATTATTAAAAACAAGGTGATTATGGAATTAAAAAATTAATTTCATACAATATGAAGGGTTAAAAATGGAAATTAAGGGTGCCTTCATTAAAATATGAGTTTAATCAGACTTAAAAACACAAGTTGAGCTCATTTCATCATTTACAAGGTAATTACAATTTTATCATGTGATTAAAATTGGATTTTATGACATAAAAAGTATAAATAAATTCATGGGAAATATTTTTGATTAAAAAAGAGGATTTTATGGTTGTGGTGTGTTACATTTTGTATTAAAAACTGTTTTCCATTGATTGTGTATGTGGTTTTCTTTCCGTAATTGACAGGACAGTTCGTGTCCGGTACTTACTCTCTCTGTGAGGGGAGGGGCTGCTCCCTCCCTCTCTCCCTTAATTACTCTCACACACAGACAGCTGCAGCTCACTTCAGCACAGACCTGCAAAGAGGCAACATCTCTCTCCTGGCTGCTGCTAGAGCACATTGGGCTTGATAATTGGCAAAATTTAGATTTTTTAAGCGTGTCTTGGCCTGAGGAAGACCTTTCTTAGGTCGAAACGTTGCCTGGGACACGCTGCAATTAATTTCTTCCTTTTTTCTAAAAAATTAAATACATAAATATTTTTATTTTGAAAACAATTTAGTTCTTTTCTTTTCTTTTATTTTCAGTTCATTGTTTTTATTCATTTAAAAACATATAAACAATTTACACTAATAACAACAATAACAAAACAACAATTCATTAGTAACCACTTACAATCCTTTCTGTTTCTCTCATCTGGACTTACCTGTCGTCCCTGTGCTCGCAGGGACCTGATAAGGTGCTAAAGCAGCACCTGCACCTACACACACACCAAAACACACACACACACACAAAGAACAACAACAAATACAGTTAATATCATAAAATCATTTTATTGGATATACTAACCTTTTACCATACAAACAACAATAAACAAAGTACTTCATACATATACAAATAAATATACCAAACATCAAGATGACCTCCTTTGATGAAGGAGGAGATTGGATTTTGGTACGCCACGGCAAGAGAAGTGGTCGGTCTCCGTGGCGTACGGCTGATTTCAACCGACCGCAACCTCGGGCTCAGGGGGTCTCCGGGAATCGAGGGTGGGATGCCTTCCGGGGGATGGACCGTGCACCGCCGGGCCCTCGTTTAGTCGGGGGCCGGGCTCCTTCCCTCTATCCTAACCGGCCAGCGCCTCCCTCAGGTTATGGTGCTCCTTCTCGCTCCTTTCGACCCCCACGTCCATTTCAAACTGATTTTCGGTCCTATGCCTCTGTGGTCCGCGGACCCGGTTCCGGCTGGAACCGAGGAGATTTCCGCTCGGGTTTTCCAGGCAGGGCGGCTGTTCAGCCTGGACAACAACAACAACAACAAAACAGATATTTTCCAGTGAGCACAAACCAGCAATACAAACCGATGGATCCTAAATTTGGCGCGTTGGTGCGTAAACTGCACACGGTTATTAAAATAGTGCATCACTTACAAAATGTCACCCAGAAAACAGGGAAACCGGACCCTCAAATGATCACACGCATGGTTGATCTTTTGGCTGGCATGATCAGGCCAGCATCCCCGACCTCTGACACTTTGGATCTCATAGCGGGAAATGCTAAGAATTGGGGACACACTACCCTGATCATCCTGCAGAACCATTACAAAGACAGCCTGGACAGGATCCTGCAGGACTTGTCCGAGGATTTGGTTCCAGACTGGAGAACCGCCTTTGATGTAGCCACAAAACGGGCTCGTAGAAACCTCCGCCGCATTCGGCAGGAAGTGATTGATCATGCGGACGCATTGATCACAGCTTGCGCGTCAGCGCCGCCAGACAACATCGTGAACGCTGAACCGCGCCCTCGTGAGACAAAAGAAACAAACACTCAGGTGGATGTTCACGAGGAAAATGTACAGGTGACACACGTACAGCAATCAGCCTCCCGTGAAAAGAACACGGTGGGAACAATGACTGATGTACAGTCTGGCTGGTCACCATTAGTAGGAGATGGGGAGGATGGAGGGAGTACACCCTCTCCTCTTCCACTTCGCAACGCACCCCAAAGGGAGCGGGGAACTCCGCGCCGACGACATCCGTGCGTCGTGCTCAGGGATGATAGCCTTATGGGCTTGGACGTCATACAGCAGGAGCCTCAGGAGAATGAGGCTGCTGGGTTGGACAGAAGTTCAGGGTTGGACGAGTCACTGCTTGACTCGGACCCAGGGGTCAACGCGGACCACACGCCGACGTTGACTCCGACACACGCCGCAGTCCCACATACACAACAAAACACACACAGGCCTCAACAGGGCAACCAGGTCACGGCTCAGGTTCACAGAGACCCGGGTTCTGAACAGGAACCTCGGGATGAGGCTGAGGCCGCACCCGATGTAGAGTCGGACTCGGAGGAATTAGTGCCTCCACAGACAAAATTTTACACTGTAAAAAAACATATCAAAACAGACAGAAAAATGGTGGATTGGGGACTCAGTGTGTGGAAAAAATGGATCATTCTGGGGGACTCTAACCTGGCACGGATGCCGGCGTATTCGCTCGCGGACTTGCAGGTTGATAGTTACCCGGGAGCGAACTTCCGTCATGCGGAGGCGGTACTCGGTAAAGCGATAGTCCACGCAGACGAAGTAGAGCACATTGTGCTGTCATTTGGAATCAATAGCCGGGGTCAAAAGGCAAAGGAAACCGCGGTAAAACAGATGCAGGGTGCCGTTCGTATGGCTAAGAGACAGTTCCCTGACGCTGAGGTTTGGGTTCCGATGGTGAACTTTTCCAGCTCCTTGTCAGAATCCGAACAGGAAACGTTAGACATTTTAAATGGACACATATACAGAAACATGCAGTTCATCCCATTCCTCAACAACACCGACTTCCAGACGGAAGACGATGGGATACATTGGACACGTGCTACGGCACTGGCCATGTTAGAACACTGGGTTGAGCATTTAAACTTGGCGGCCCCTCAAGCCTAGTGCAGGAAGGGGGTACGGCGGGATTTCAACCCATTGTTTCCAAAAATGTAATGATTTTAGCCAAAAATTTTGCACCTTCTCAAGCTCAGATTGAGCTGTTGGAAAAGGGTTTGACCTTTGTGCCGACATTAGGTGCACCAAAACATCAAAAATTACAATTAGAATTAGACATACAAAACTATCACAGGAGGCTAAAATTAGCTGCATTTTTTAGAAATACGGGTAGCCGCAAACCCTTACCTTTTATGCCAGCATCACTCTGGACACCGCCAAAGGATAAGCTGCCCGCCGAGGTCAATCTTTTGGTGGAAAAGGACAGAGATGATTTTGTTACACATTTTAAATATTATACAGAAAAATCAAATATCACACAACAAGAAGTGATGGCGATTAAACAGCTGATTAATAACAAAAACATCGTTATTAAACCCGCAGATAAGGGGAGTGCAACAGTGATCTTGGGCAGAGATCAATATATGACAGAAGTGTATCGTCAATTGAATGACACAACATATTACAGGAAATTGAACAAGCCGATTTATTGGGAAACAATTCCAGTTGTACACAGGATTTTAAACACATTGCGGATGAAGGGATTCATCAACAAAAAACAACAACAATACCTGCAAGGTGAAGCAGAACCGAGGGAGAGGAGGTTCTATATCCTCCCGAAAATACATAAAGAACCAGAAAAGTGGACTCGGCCTCACGAGATCCCCCCAGGACGGCCGATTGTCTCCGATTGTAATAGCGAGACATATCGGACCGCAGAATTTGTAGATTATTATTTGAATCCGTTGTCTGCGAAACATCCATCGTACATTAAAGATACTTACCATTTTATTGAAATTGTGAAAAGTCTAAAAATTCCTCCAAACTCCTTCTTCTTCGCTGTAGACATAGATAGTTTATATACGAACATTGAGACCCCAGCAGGGCTGCGTGCGGTTGAGCGCACCTTTAAAAAATATCCGGACTGTAAGAGACCAGATTTGGAAATCTTACAATTATTGGAGATCAATTTAACAAGGAATGATTTTGAATTTAATTCGGAGTACTACTTACAAATTAAAGGTACGGCGATGGGCAAGAAGTTCGCGCCTGCCTACGCGAACATTTTTATGGCACAGTGGGAAGAAGAAGCACTATCCAAATGTCCAATACAACCTTTACATTATTTGAGATATTTGGATGACATATGGGGAATTTGGATAGAGTCCAGAGAACAATTTGATGAATTTATTAATATTTTGAACACTCATGACCCTTCTATCAAATTGAAATATACAACGGATTCACAGTCTATAGATTTTCTCGATACGACAGTGTACAAAGGACCGTCTTTTAATAAGGATCAAACATTGGATGTTAAAGTGTTTTTCAAAAAGACGGACACACATGCACTCCTCTTCAAAACGAGTTGTCACCCGAAACATACGTTTCGAGGATTAGTTAAGTCGCAATTGTTAAGATTTAAGAGAATATGTACGCGGGAAGCTGATTTTTGGGAAGCTGTCAGGATCCTTTTTGGAGCTCTACGAAAGAGACGCTACTCGAGACCATTTTTGAGAGATTGTCTGAAATCGTTTCAAGGTTCAGCTGAAAAATCGCAGAAGGAAATGATTCCTTTGATCACTCACTTCTCTTCAGTAAGTAGAGTAATCAATAGGAAGATCAAAAACAATTTTATGACAATAATTGAAGAATCAGAACTACTGCAGAATCACCAAATAATCTCAGCATATCGGAAAAACAAAAACTTAAAGGACCTGTTGATTAGGGCCAAATTGAAGCCCGTACAGACCTCTAAGAGGAGGGCCACACCTGAATATTTTAAGAGATTACAATTTGTTAGGAACCAATCAGAAAAAACTATTTTTTCAGTCCCTCAAATTATTAGTTTGCAGACAAAAAATTGTATCTATGTCATATTTTGTGCCAGGTGTGGCAAACAGTATGTAGGAGAAACTAAAAATTCGATTGCTACACGGATGTGGCAACACAAATACAAAATTGTACACCAGAAAGAACTGGACTCACCCTTAGTCCAGCACTTTGTGCTACACGGTTTGCAGGCTTTGAGAGTCTCTGGACTCGAGAGCAATGCCTTGTGGTCGGATTGGGATAGGAGAACCGTTGAAAGACGTTGGATCTATCTCTTGGGAACTAAGGAACCCGGTGGACTCAACAAAAAGTGGAATTAGATTGTGCACTCGGAGCGTTACTGTTTGTGTGTTAGTGTGATTTTTTGACTCATATTGCTGTGTGAGTAGTCAGGTACATATGACCTTTGACCTTCACGTGGATTTAGGCCTTGGTGCCTAAACTCCAATTTCATTTTAGGTCTTGATGCCTAAACTTAAATTTAATTTTAGGTCTTGATGCCTAAACCTAAATTTCGTTTTGGGTTTTAGTGCCTAAGCCTAAAATTCGTCTTGGATTCTAACCACAACCTTTGACCTTTAATTTATGCCTAACCCGGTTCTCTTTCCCTAACCACAACCTCCACCCTTATGCCTAATTACCATAAATAAATAAATAAATACTTTAATAAATACACACAAATACACACTTTAATTGATTAATAAATATATGATTAAAAACACAATTCAGGATTCAACTGGTGTACTCTATGGTGGCAAGAGACACGGTTTGAGATACATGATTAGCAAGTTTAATTCATGATTTTCTGGATTAAAATACATATTATTTACAAAAACAGGAACAATAAATATCATAACAGGCAGATTTGGCATATCAGGGGCTAAAAATATGGAGGGAAGGTACCCTTGCTATAAAAACAAATTCATTTCTGTTACATTTGTCATGATTGGGATGTTAAAAATAGCAAATTATTAAAAACAAGGTGATTATGGAATTAAAAAATTAATTTCATACAATATGAAGGGTTAAAAATGGAAATTAAGGGTGCCTTCATTAAAATATGAGTTTAATCAGACTTAAAAACACAAGTTGAGCTCATTTCATCATTTACAAGGTAATTACAATTTTATCATGTGATTAAAATTGGATTTTATGACATAAAAAGTATAAATAAATTCATGGGAAATATTTTTGATTAAAAAAGAGGATTTTATGGTTGTGGTGTGTTACATTTTGTATTAAAAACTGTTTTCCATTGATTGTGTATGTGGTTTTCTTTCCGTAATTGACAGGACAGTTCGTGTCCGGTACTTACTCTCTCTGTGAGGGGAGGGGCTGCTCCCTCCCTCTCTCCCTTAATTACTCTCACACACAGACAGCTGCAGCTCACTTCAGCACAGACCTGCAAAGAGGCAACATCTCTCTCCTGGCTGCTGCTAGAGCACATTGGGCTTGATAATTGGCAAAATTTAGATTTTTTAAGCGTGTCTTGGCCTGAGGAAGACCTTTCTTAGGTCGAAACGTTGCCTGGGACACGCTGCAATTAATTTCTTCCTTTTTTCTAAAAAATTAAATACATAAATATTTTTATTTTGAAAACAATTTAGTTCTTTTCTTTTCTTTTATTTTCAGTTCATTGTTTTTATTCATTTAAAAACATATAAACAATTTACACTAATAACAACAATAACAAAACAACAATTCATTAGTAACCACTTACAATCCTTTCTGTTTCTCTCATCTGGACTTACCTGTCGTCCCTGTGCTCGCAGGGACCTGATAAGGTGCTAAAGCAGCACCTGCACCTACACACACACCAAAACACACACACACACACAAAGAACAACAACAAATACAGTTAATATCATAAAATCATTTTATTGGATATACTAACCTTTTACCATACAAACAACAATAAACAAAGTACTTCATACATATACAAATAAATATACCAAACATCAAGATGACCTCCTTTGATGAAGGAGGAGATTGGATTTTGGTACGCCACGGCAAGAGAAGTGGTCGGTCTCCGTGGCGTACGGCTGATTTCAACCGACCGCAACCTCGGGCTCAGGGGGTCTCCGGGAATCGAGGGTGGGATGCCTTCCGGGGGATGGACCGTGCACCGCCGGGCCCTCGTTTAGTCGGGGGCCGGGCTCCTTCCCTCTATCCTAACCGGCCAGCGCCTCCCTCAGGTTATGGTGCTCCTTCTCGCTCCTTTCGACCCCCACGTCCATTTCAAACTGATTTTCGGTCCTATGCCTCTGTGGTCCGCGGACCCGGTTCCGGCTGGAACCGAGGAGATTTCCGCTCGGGTTTTCCAGGCAGGGCGGCTGTTCAGCCTGGACAACAACAACAACAACAAAACAGATATTTTCCAGTGAGCACAAACCAGCAATACAAACCGATGGATCCTAAATTTGGCGCGTTGGTGCGTAAACTGCACACGGTTATTAAAATAGTGCATCACTTACAAAATGTCACCCAGAAAACAGGGAAACCGGACCCTCAAATGATCACACGCATGGTTGATCTTTTGGCTGGCATGATCAGGCCAGCATCCCCGACCTCTGACACTTTGGATCTCATAGCGGGAAATGCTAAGAATTGGGGACACACTACCCTGATCATCCTGCAGAACCATTACAAAGACAGCCTGGACAGGATCCTGCAGGACTTGTCCGAGGATTTGGTTCCAGACTGGAGAACCGCCTTTGATGTAGCCACAAAACGGGCTCGTAGAAACCTCCGCCGCATTCGGCAGGAAGTGATTGATCATGCGGACGCATTGATCACAGCTTGCGCGTCAGCGCCGCCAGACAACATCGTGAACGCTGAACCGCGCCCTCGTGAGACAAAAGAAACAAACACTCAGGTGGATGTTCACGAGGAAAATGTACAGGTGACACACGTACAGCAATCAGCCTCCCGTGAAAAGAACACGGTGGGAACAATGACTGATGTACAGTCTGGCTGGTCACCATTAGTAGGAGATGGGGAGGATGGAGGGAGTACACCCTCTCCTCTTCCACTTCGCAACGCACCCCAAAGGGAGCGGGGAACTCCGCGCCGACGACATCCGTGCGTCGTGCTCAGGGATGATAGCCTTATGGGCTTGGACGTCATACAGCAGGAGCCTCAGGAGAATGAGGCTGCTGGGTTGGACAGAAGTTCAGGGTTGGACGAGTCACTGCTTGACTCGGACCCAGGGGTCAACGCGGACCACACGCCGACGTTGACTCCGACACACGCCGCAGTCCCACATACACAACAAAACACACACAGGCCTCAACAGGGCAACCAGGTCACGGCTCAGGTTCACAGAGACCCGGGTTCTGAACAGGAACCTCGGGATGAGGCTGAGGCCGCACCCGATGTAGAGTCGGACTCGGAGGAATTAGTGCCTCCACAGACAAAATTTTACACTGTAAAAAAACATATCAAAACAGACAGAAAAATGGTGGATTGGGGACTCAGTGTGTGGAAAAAATGGATCATTCTGGGGGACTCTAACCTGGCACGGATGCCGGCGTATTCGCTCGCGGACTTGCAGGTTGATAGTTACCCGGGAGCGAACTTCCGTCATGCGGAGGCGGTACTCGGTAAAGCGATAGTCCACGCAGACGAAGTAGAGCACATTGTGCTGTCATTTGGAATCAATAGCCGGGGTCAAAAGGCAAAGGAAACCGCGGTAAAACAGATGCAGGGTGCCGTTCGTATGGCTAAGAGACAGTTCCCTGACGCTGAGGTTTGGGTTCCGATGGTGAACTTTTCCAGCTCCTTGTCAGAATCCGAACAGGAAACGTTAGACATTTTAAATGGACACATATACAGAAACATGCAGTTCATCCCATTCCTCAACAACACCGACTTCCAGACGGAAGACGATGGGATACATTGGACACGTGCTACGGCACTGGCCATGTTAGAACACTGGGTTGAGCATTTAAACTTGGCGGCCCCTCAAGCCTAGTGCAGGAAGGGGGTACGGCGGGATTTCAACCCATTGTTTCCAAAAATGTAATGATTTTAGCCAAAAATTTTGCACCTTCTCAAGCTCAGATTGAGCTGTTGGAAAAGGGTTTGACCTTTGTGCCGACATTAGGTGCACCAAAACATCAAAAATTACAATTAGAATTAGACATACAAAACTATCACAGGAGGCTAAAATTAGCTGCATTTTTTAGAAATACGGGTAGCCGCAAACCCTTACCTTTTATGCCAGCATCACTCTGGACACCGCCAAAGGATAAGCTGCCCGCCGAGGTCAATCTTTTGGTGGAAAAGGACAGAGATGATTTTGTTACACATTTTAAATATTATACAGAAAAATCAAATATCACACAACAAGAAGTGATGGCGATTAAACAGCTGATTAATAACAAAAACATCGTTATTAAACCCGCAGATAAGGGGAGTGCAACAGTGATCTTGGGCAGAGATCAATATATGACAGAAGTGTATCGTCAATTGAATGACACAACATATTACAGGAAATTGAACAAGCCGATTTATTGGGAAACAATTCCAGTTGTACACAGGATTTTAAACACATTGCGGATGAAGGGATTCATCAACAAAAAACAACAACAATACCTGCAAGGTGAAGCAGAACCGAGGGAGAGGAGGTTCTATATCCTCCCGAAAATACATAAAGAACCAGAAAAGTGGACTCGGCCTCACGAGATCCCCCCAGGACGGCCGATTGTCTCCGATTGTAATAGCGAGACATATCGGACCGCAGAATTTGTAGATTATTATTTGAATCCGTTGTCTGCGAAACATCCATCGTACATTAAAGATACTTACCATTTTATTGAAATTGTGAAAAGTCTAAAAATTCCTCCAAACTCCTTCTTCTTCGCTGTAGACATAGATAGTTTATATACGAACATTGAGACCCCAGCAGGGCTGCGTGCGGTTGAGCGCACCTTTAAAAAATATCCGGACTGTAAGAGACCAGATTTGGAAATCTTACAATTATTGGAGATCAATTTAACAAGGAATGATTTTGAATTTAATTCGGAGTACTACTTACAAATTAAAGGTACGGCGATGGGCAAGAAGTTCGCGCCTGCCTACGCGAACATTTTTATGGCACAGTGGGAAGAAGAAGCACTATCCAAATGTCCAATACAACCTTTACATTATTTGAGATATTTGGATGACATATGGGGAATTTGGATAGAGTCCAGAGAACAATTTGATGAATTTATTAATATTTTGAACACTCATGACCCTTCTATCAAATTGAAATATACAACGGATTCACAGTCTATAGATTTTCTCGATACGACAGTGTACAAAGGACCGTCTTTTAATAAGGATCAAACATTGGATGTTAAAGTGTTTTTCAAAAAGACGGACACACATGCACTCCTCTTCAAAACGAGTTGTCACCCGAAACATACGTTTCGAGGATTAGTTAAGTCGCAATTGTTAAGATTTAAGAGAATATGTACGCGGGAAGCTGATTTTTGGGAAGCTGTCAGGATCCTTTTTGGAGCTCTACGAAAGAGACGCTACTCGAGACCATTTTTGAGAGATTGTCTGAAATCGTTTCAAGGTTCAGCTGAAAAATCGCAGAAGGAAATGATTCCTTTGATCACTCACTTCTCTTCAGTAAGTAGAGTAATCAATAGGAAGATCAAAAACAATTTTATGACAATAATTGAAGAATCAGAACTACTGCAGAATCACCAAATAATCTCAGCATATCGGAAAAACAAAAACTTAAAGGACCTGTTGATTAGGGCCAAATTGAAGCCCGTACAGACCTCTAAGAGGAGGGCCACACCTGAATATTTTAAGAGATTACAATTTGTTAGGAACCAATCAGAAAAAACTATTTTTTCAGTCCCTCAAATTATTAGTTTGCAGACAAAAAATTGTATCTATGTCATATTTTGTGCCAGGTGTGGCAAACAGTATGTAGGAGAAACTAAAAATTCGATTGCTACACGGATGTGGCAACACAAATACAAAATTGTACACCAGAAAGAACTGGACTCACCCTTAGTCCAGCACTTTGTGCTACACGGTTTGCAGGCTTTGAGAGTCTCTGGACTCGAGAGCAATGCCTTGTGGTCGGATTGGGATAGGAGAACCGTTGAAAGACGTTGGATCTATCTCTTGGGAACTAAGGAACCCGGTGGACTCAACAAAAAGTGGAATTAGATTGTGCACTCGGAGCGTTACTGTTTGTGTGTTAGTGTGATTTTTTGACTCATATTGCTGTGTGAGTAGTCAGGTACATATGACCTTTGACCTTCACGTGGATTTAGGCCTTGGTGCCTAAACTCCAATTTCATTTTAGGTCTTGATGCCTAAACTTAAATTTAATTTTAGGTCTTGATGCCTAAACCTAAATTTCGTTTTGGGTTTTAGTGCCTAAGCCTAAAATTCGTCTTGGATTCTAACCACAACCTTTGACCTTTAATTTATGCCTAACCCGGTTCTCTTTCCCTAACCACAACCTCCACCCTTATGCCTAATTACCATAAATAAATAAATAAATACTTTAATAAATACACACAAATACACACTTTAATTGATTAATAAATATATGATTAAAAACACAATTCAGGATTCAACTGGTGTACTCTATGGTGGCAAGAGACACGGTTTGAGATACATGATTAGCAAGTTTAATTCATGATTTTCTGGATTAAAATACATATTATTTACAAAAACAGGAACAATAAATATCATAACAGGCAGATTTGGCATATCAGGGGCTAAAAATATGGAGGGAAGGTACCCTTGCTATAAAAACAAATTCATTTCTGTTACATTTGTCATGATTGGGATGTTAAAAATAGCAAATTATTAAAAACAAGGTGATTATGGAATTAAAAAATTAATTTCATACAATATGAAGGGTTAAAAATGGAAATTAAGGGTGCCTTCATTAAAATATGAGTTTAATCAGACTTAAAAACACAAGTTGAGCTCATTTCATCATTTACAAGGTAATTACAATTTTATCATGTGATTAAAATTGGATTTTATGACATAAAAAGTATAAATAAATTCATGGGAAATATTTTTGATTAAAAAAGAGGATTTTATGGTTGTGGTGTGTTACATTTTGTATTAAAAACTGTTTTCCATTGATTGTGTATGTGGTTTTCTTTCCGTAATTGACAGGACAGTTCGTGTCCGGTACTTACTCTCTCTGTGAGGGGAGGGGCTGCTCCCTCCCTCTCTCCCTTAATTACTCTCACACACAGACAGCTGCAGCTCACTTCAGCACAGACCTGCAAAGAGGCAACATCTCTCTCCTGGCTGCTGCTAGAGCACATTGGGCTTGATAATTGGCAAAATTTAGATTTTTTAAGCGTGTCTTGGCCTGAGGAAGACCTTTCTTAGGTCGAAACGTTGCCTGGGACACGCTGCAATTAATTTCTTCCTTTTTTCTAAAAAATTAAATACATAAATATTTTTATTTTGAAAACAATTTAGTTCTTTTCTTTTCTTTTATTTTCAGTTCATTGTTTTTATTCATTTAAAAACATATAAACAATTTACACTAATAACAACAATAACAAAACAACAATTCATTAGTAACCACTTACAATCCTTTCTGTTTCTCTCATCTGGACTTACCTGTCGTCCCTGTGCTCGCAGGGACCTGATAAGGTGCTAAAGCAGCACCTGCACCTACACACACACCAAAACACACACACACACACAAAGAACAACAACAAATACAGTTAATATCATAAAATCATTTTATTGGATATACTAACCTTTTACCATACAA
The DNA here is from genome assembly GCF_056507025.1 of Lutjanus erythropterus. NCBI lineage: Eukaryota > Metazoa > Chordata > Actinopteri > Lutjaniformes > Lutjanidae > Lutjanus > Lutjanus erythropterus. Next base: position 6,996 of record NW_028146707.1, on the reverse strand, counting down.
ACAACAATAAACAAAGTACTTCATACATATACAAATAAATATACCAAACATCAAGATGACCTCCTTTGATGAAGGAGGAGATTGGATTTTGGTACGCCACGGCAAGAGAAGTGGTCGGTCTCCGTGGCGTACGGCTGATTTCAACCGACCGCAACCTCGGGCTCAGGGGGTCTCCGGGAATCGAGGGTGGGATGCCTTCCGGGGGATGGACCGTGCACCGCCGGGCCCTCGTTTAGTCGGGGGCCGGGCTCCTTCCCTCTATCCTAACCGGCCAGCGCCTCCCTCAGGTTATGGTGCTCCTTCTCGCTCCTTTCGACCCCCACGTCCATTTCAAACTGATTTTCGGTCCTATGCCTCTGTGGTCCGCGGACCCGGTTCCGGCTGGAACCGAGGAGATTTCCGCTCGGGTTTTCCAGGCAGGGCGGCTGTTCAGCCTGGACAACAACAACAACAACAAAACAGATATTTTCCAGTGAGCACAAACCAGCAATACAAACCGATGGATCCTAAATTTGGCGCGTTGGTGCGTAAACTGCACACGGTTATTAAAATAGTGCATCACTTACAAAATGTCACCCAGAAAACAGGGAAACCGGACCCTCAAATGATCACACGCATGGTTGATCTTTTGGCTGGCATGATCAGGCCAGCATCCCCGACCTCTGACACTTTGGATCTCATAGCGGGAAATGCTAAGAATTGGGGACACACTACCCTGATCATCCTGCAGAACCATTACAAAGACAGCCTGGACAGGATCCTGCAGGACTTGTCCGAGGATTTGGTTCCAGACTGGAGAACCGCCTTTGATGTAGCCACAAAACGGGCTCGTAGAAACCTCCGCCGCATTCGGCAGGAAGTGATTGATCATGCGGACGCATTGATCACAGCTTGCGCGTCAGCGCCGCCAGACAACATCGTGAACGCTGAACCGCGCCCTCGTGAGACAAAAGAAACAAACACTCAGGTGGATGTTCACGAGGAAAATGTACAGGTGACACACGTACAGCAATCAGCCTCCCGTGAAAAGAACACGGTGGGAACAATGACTGATGTACAGTCTGGCTGGTCACCATTAGTAGGAGATGGGGAGGATGGAGGGAGTACACCCTCTCCTCTTCCACTTCGCAACGCACCCCAAAGGGAGCGGGGAACTCCGCGCCGACGACATCCGTGCGTCGTGCTCAGGGATGATAGCCTTATGGGCTTGGACGTCATACAGCAGGAGCCTCAGGAGAATGAGGCTGCTGGGTTGGACAGAAGTTCAGGGTTGGACGAGTCACTGCTTGACTCGGACCCAGGGGTCAACGCGGACCACACGCCGACGTTGACTCCGACACACGCCGCAGTCCCACATACACAACAAAACACACACAGGCCTCAACAGGGCAACCAGGTCACGGCTCAGGTTCACAGAGACCCGGGTTCTGAACAGGAACCTCGGGATGAGGCTGAGGCCGCACCCGATGTAGAGTCGGACTCGGAGGAATTAGTGCCTCCACAGACAAAATTTTACACTGTAAAAAAACATATCAAAACAGACAGAAAAATGGTGGATTGGGGACTCAGTGTGTGGAAAAAATGGATCATTCTGGGGGACTCTAACCTGGCACGGATGCCGGCGTATTCGCTCGCGGACTTGCAGGTTGATAGTTACCCGGGAGCGAACTTCCGTCATGCGGAGGCGGTACTCGGTAAAGCGATAGTCCACGCAGACGAAGTAGAGCACATTGTGCTGTCATTTGGAATCAATAGCCGGGGTCAAAAGGCAAAGGAAACCGCGGTAAAACAGATGCAGGGTGCCGTTCGTATGGCTAAGAGACAGTTCCCTGACGCTGAGGTTTGGGTTCCGATGGTGAACTTTTCCAGCTCCTTGTCAGAATCCGAACAGGAAACGTTAGACATTTTAAATGGACACATATACAGAAACATGCAGTTCATCCCATTCCTCAACAACACCGACTTCCAGACGGAAGACGATGGGATACATTGGACACGTGCTACGGCACTGGCCATGTTAGAACACTGGGTTGAGCATTTAAACTTGGCGGCCCCTCAAGCCTAGTGCAGGAAGGGGGTACGGCGGGATTTCAACCCATTGTTTCCAAAAATGTAATGATTTTAGCCAAAAATTTTGCACCTTCTCAAGCTCAGATTGAGCTGTTGGAAAAGGGTTTGACCTTTGTGCCGACATTAGGTGCACCAAAACATCAAAAATTACAATTAGAATTAGACATACAAAACTATCACAGGAGGCTAAAATTAGCTGCATTTTTTAGAAATACGGGTAGCCGCAAACCCTTACCTTTTATGCCAGCATCACTCTGGACACCGCCAAAGGATAAGCTGCCCGCCGAGGTCAATCTTTTGGTGGAAAAGGACAGAGATGATTTTGTTACACATTTTAAATATTATACAGAAAAATCAAATATCACACAACAAGAAGTGATGGCGATTAAACAGCTGATTAATAACAAAAACATCGTTATTAAACCCGCAGATAAGGGGAGTGCAACAGTGATCTTGGGCAGAGATCAATATATGACAGAAGTGTATCGTCAATTGAATGACACAACATATTACAGGAAATTGAACAAGCCGATTTATTGGGAAACAATTCCAGTTGTACACAGGATTTTAAACACATTGCGGATGAAGGGATTCATCAACAAAAAACAACAACAATACCTGCAAGGTGAAGCAGAACCGAGGGAGAGGAGGTTCTATATCCTCCCGAAAATACATAAAGAACCAGAAAAGTGGACTCGGCCTCACGAGATCCCCCCAGGACGGCCGATTGTCTCCGATTGTAATAGCGAGACATATCGGACCGCAGAATTTGTAGATTATTATTTGAATCCGTTGTCTGCGAAACATCCATCGTACATTAAAGATACTTACCATTTTATTGAAATTGTGAAAAGTCTAAAAATTCCTCCAAACTCCTTCTTCTTCGCTGTAGACATAGATAGTTTATATACGAACATTGAGACCCCAGCAGGGCTGCGTGCGGTTGAGCGCACCTTTAAAAAATATCCGGACTGTAAGAGACCAGATTTGGAAATCTTACAATTATTGGAGATCAATTTAACAAGGAATGATTTTGAATTTAATTCGGAGTACTACTTACAAATTAAAGGTACGGCGATGGGCAAGAAGTTCGCGCCTGCCTACGCGAACATTTTTATGGCACAGTGGGAAGAAGAAGCACTATCCAAATGTCCAATACAACCTTTACATTATTTGAGATATTTGGATGACATATGGGGAATTTGGATAGAGTCCAGAGAACAATTTGATGAATTTATTAATATTTTGAACACTCATGACCCTTCTATCAAATTGAAATATACAACGGATTCACAGTCTATAGATTTTCTCGATACGACAGTGTACAAAGGACCGTCTTTTAATAAGGATCAAACATTGGATGTTAAAGTGTTTTTCAAAAAGACGGACACACATGCACTCCTCTTCAAAACGAGTTGTCACCCGAAACATACGTTTCGAGGATTAGTTAAGTCGCAATTGTTAAGATTTAAGAGAATATGTACGCGGGAAGCTGATTTTTGGGAAGCTGTCAGGATCCTTTTTGGAGCTCTACGAAAGAGACGCTACTCGAGACCATTTTTGAGAGATTGTCTGAAATCGTTTCAAGGTTCAGCTGAAAAATCGCAGAAGGAAATGATTCCTTTGATCACTCACTTCTCTTCAGTAAGTAGAGTAATCAATAGGAAGATCAAAAACAATTTTATGACAATAATTGAAGAATCAGAACTACTGCAGAATCACCAAATAATCTCAGCATATCGGAAAAACAAAAACTTAAAGGACCTGTTGATTAGGGCCAAATTGAAGCCCGTACAGACCTCTAAGAGGAGGGCCACACCTGAATATTTTAAGAGATTACAATTTGTTAGGAACCAATCAGAAAAAACTATTTTTTCAGTCCCTCAAATTATTAGTTTGCAGACAAAAAATTGTATCTATGTCATATTTTGTGCCAGGTGTGGCAAACAGTATGTAGGAGAAACTAAAAATTCGATTGCTACACGGATGTGGCAACACAAATACAAAATTGTACACCAGAAAGAACTGGACTCACCCTTAGTCCAGCACTTTGTGCTACACGGTTTGCAGGCTTTGAGAGTCTCTGGACTCGAGAGCAATGCCTTGTGGTCGGATTGGGATAGGAGAACCGTTGAAAGACGTTGGATCTATCTCTTGGGAACTAAGGAACCCGGTGGACTCAACAAAAAGTGGAATTAGATTGTGCACTCGGAGCGTTACTGTTTGTGTGTTAGTGTGATTTTTTGACTCATATTGCTGTGTGAGTAGTCAGGTACATATGACCTTTGACCTTCACGTGGATTTAGGCCTTGGTGCCTAAACTCCAATTTCATTTTAGGTCTTGATGCCTAAACTTAAATTTAATTTTAGGTCTTGATGCCTAAACCTAAATTTCGTTTTGGGTTTTAGTGCCTAAGCCTAAAATTCGTCTTGGATTCTAACCACAACCTTTGACCTTTAATTTATGCCTAACCCGGTTCTCTTTCCCTAACCACAACCTCCACCCTTATGCCTAATTACCATAAATAAATAAATAAATACTTTAATAAATACACACAAATACACACTTTAATTGATTAATAAATATATGATTAAAAACACAATTCAGGATTCAACTGGTGTACTCTATGGTGGCAAGAGACACGGTTTGAGATACATGATTAGCAAGTTTAATTCATGATTTTCTGGATTAAAATACATATTATTTACAAAAACAGGAACAATAAATATCATAACAGGCAGATTTGGCATATCAGGGGCTAAAAATATGGAGGGAAGGTACCCTTGCTATAAAAACAAATTCATTTCTGTTACATTTGTCATGATTGGGATGTTAAAAATAGCAAATTATTAAAAACAAGGTGATTATGGAATTAAAAAATTAATTTCATACAATATGAAGGGTTAAAAATGGAAATTAAGGGTGCCTTCATTAAAATATGAGTTTAATCAGACTTAAAAACACAAGTTGAGCTCATTTCATCATTTACAAGGTAATTACAATTTTATCATGTGATTAAAATTGGATTTTATGACATAAAAAGTATAAATAAATTCATGGGAAATATTTTTGATTAAAAAAGAGGATTTTATGGTTGTGGTGTGTTACATTTTGTATTAAAAACTGTTTTCCATTGATTGTGTATGTGGTTTTCTTTCCGTAATTGACAGGACAGTTCGTGTCCGGTACTTACTCTCTCTGTGAGGGGAGGGGCTGCTCCCTCCCTCTCTCCCTTAATTACTCTCACACACAGACAGCTGCAGCTCACTTCAGCACAGACCTGCAAAGAGGCAACATCTCTCTCCTGGCTGCTGCTAGAGCACATTGGGCTTGATAATTGGCAAAATTTAGATTTTTTAAGCGTGTCTTGGCCTGAGGAAGACCTTTCTTAGGTCGAAACGTTGCCTGGGACACGCTGCAATTAATTTCTTCCTTTTTTCTAAAAAATTAAATACATAAATATTTTTATTTTGAAAACAATTTAGTTCTTTTCTTTTCTTTTATTTTCAGTTCATTGTTTTTATTCATTTAAAAACATATAAACAATTTACACTAATAACAACAATAACAAAACAACAATTCATTAGTAACCACTTACAATCCTTTCTGTTTCTCTCATCTGGACTTACCTGTCGTCCCTGTGCTCGCAGGGACCTGATAAGGTGCTAAAGCAGCACCTGCACCTACACACACACCAAAACACACACACACACACAAAGAACAACAACAAATACAGTTAATATCATAAAATCATTTTATTGGATATACTAACCTTTTACCATACAAACAACAATAAACAAAGTACTTCATACATATACAAATAAATATACCAAACATCAAGATGACCTCCTTTGATGAAGGAGGAGATTGGATTTTGGTACGCCACGGCAAGAGAAGTGGTCGGTCTCCGTGGCGTACGGCTGATTTCAACCGACCGCAACCTCGGGCTCAGGGGGTCTCCGGGAATCGAGGGTGGGATGCCTTCCGGGGGATGGACCGTGCACCGCCGGGCCCTCGTTTAGTCGGGGGCCGGGCTCCTTCCCTCTATCCTAACCGGCCAGCGCCTCCCTCAGGTTATGGTGCTCCTTCTCGCTCCTTTCGACCCCCACGTCCATTTCAAACTGATTTTCGGTCCTATGCCTCTGTGGTCCGCGGACCCGGTTCCGGCTGGAACCGAGGAGATTTCCGCTCGGGTTTTCCAGGCAGGGCGGCTGTTCAGCCTGGACAACAACAACAACAACAAAACAGATATTTTCCAGTGAGCACAAACCAGCAATACAAACCGATGGATCCTAAATTTGGCGCGTTGGTGCGTAAACTGCACACGGTTATTAAAATAGTGCATCACTTACAAAATGTCACCCAGAAAACAGGGAAACCGGACCCTCAAATGATCACACGCATGGTTGATCTTTTGGCTGGCATGATCAGGCCAGCATCCCCGACCTCTGACACTTTGGATCTCATAGCGGGAAATGCTAAGAATTGGGGACACACTACCCTGATCATCCTGCAGAACCATTACAAAGACAGCCTGGACAGGATCCTGCAGGACTTGTCCGAGGATTTGGTTCCAGACTGGAGAACCGCCTTTGATGTAGCCACAAAACGGGCTCGTAGAAACCTCCGCCGCATTCGGCAGGAAGTGATTGATCATGCGGACGCATTGATCACAGCTTGCGCGTCAGCGCCGCCAGACAACATCGTGAACGCTGAACCGCGCCCTCGTGAGACAAAAGAAACAAACACTCAGGTGGATGTTCACGAGGAAAATGTACAGGTGACACACGTACAGCAATCAGCCTCCCGTGAAAAGAACACGGTGGGAACAATGACTGATGTACAGTCTGGCTGGTCACCATTAGTAGGAGATGGGGAGGATGGAGGGAGTACACCCTCTCCTCTTCCACTTCGCAACGCACCCC
>NW_028146706.1:0-36193 GCF_056507025.1 Lutjanus erythropterus | reverse complement strand
CGCTTCACCTTTTCAGACCAGAGGGTCACAGTGTCTGCGTGTAAAGGACCCAGAGCTAATGTTAGCTGCCAGCCTGACACACAATGTGGCTAATGTTAGTAATGCTAGCAGCAGCAGTTTGGCTTGCAGATTTATGTCCGTGTAAGTTCTTAATGTGGGCACATTTCTCCAGTCGAGTGAATACATATCAGCTTATTCTGTCACAGTTTTACATTCATCTGTCCGACTTTGCAACTCTGGATGTTTATATCAGCAAACATCCCCAAACATCATCCAGACTTCTTCAGGTTTCTTCTTTTGTTTTGTTTTTTCTCACTGCTAAGCATTACTACAGCAAACTGTTGCATTAAGTCAGCCTCTGTTTTGTTTACATCTGCCTACCATCACAAGAGATTGTGCTTCCTCTGGTATATAAACTTGATAAGACTGAGGCTAAGAGTGACCCGGAGCACTTTTGAAGAAAATGTAAAAGGTTTCATTGCCAGTGATTTATTATGAATGTACAATTCAATTTTCCAAAAGTGTTTTTGTATACTGCCGATTACAGGTCTTACAAAGAAAGAAAATTTGAATTAGCAAAGGTCAGACTTTAAATAGAATGGAATTGGCCATGGACACTGCAATCTATACAATTCTAATCATACAGTTGGTCTAATAATGTTGGTTGGTGAATGGTTTAATAATTTGTGTATCAATTACTTTGTGGCTGATCAGGTTAATTATCAGCTAATTATTGTCAGTTTCTAACTGCAGTATGCAATAAATGGTTGCCCTTTGTGTGTGTTTACCTGTCACTCACTACTGAAAGTACACAACACAATAAAAACCTGATATTTTTCATAATAGTGAAATATAAAATGAGCTTTTACGTTGTCTGATTGACTGCATTTATTTAGTGGTTTGATTAATGGTTTACAGTCTAATGATGTGTGTTTGTATTGATTACTTACAGTAGCTCATCTGGCTAATTATCAGCTAAAACTGTTTCTGTTTCCTTTCTTCATACAGTGTAATTATTACCTATTGTTTGTGCACTTTTGTGCCCTACAGTTTGTCCAGAAAGCCCAAATAAATGTGAATTCATCATAGGCCAAAGTGACTTCTCCTAAAAATGACTTCATTCCAGGCCTGAGCAAATGCTGGTCATAAAGCAAGTATGAAAAAAAATCTAAATGCTTCAGTAATACTAGTTTTCATTTTCCCTGAAAAAACAAAACTCAGAAAACGAAATGCATATTGAGGGTGCATGGTTGGTTTTCTGTTTCATTTTGTTGGTGGTGACACGGCTTATAAAATTGGCATTTAAAATATTACAATTCTAAAAATATTTAAATATTAAGTAGTTTTGACCAGAACTGAGGTTAATTAACATATTTATGCAAAAAAGTAGAAAAATATTTATCTGATATATTTTTACAGCAGATTTTGTTAGTGGCTGTTTTCAGCCACCAACAGTAATTCCAACGGTACTGAAACAGAGTTTATTCCAGATAGATTTTCCTTTTCTAACCACCCAGCATTCATTAAATATAATTTACTCTACTAAGTTGCCTTACTTGGCAGTTATCTCCCTGCATGCCAACCAGGCATTTGATCAAATTGAATGGAAGTACATGTTTGCTACTATTCTTGCCCCAAATCCTCCATTTTGACTAATCATGACAGGTCTCCCACTTTCTCACTGCACCATGAAACCAGGCAGGGTTGCTGCCTCTCCCCAATGCTCTTTGCGCTGACTCTCGAGCCTCTGGCCATTTCTATTAGAGCCAGTCCCCAAATCACTGGTATAAGTTGCGGCACATCTCATTGTACCATTTGTCTGTAGGCAGATGATATAATCTTGTCTCTAAACCCAGAAAGCTGCCCAAAGCTGTTTATTATATCAAAAAGGGGAAACAGGGATGGTCTTAGATCTTTTAGTGTTAACTGGGGAAAAAGTTTGTTCATGCCCTTCTCTCATGGTCTCGACGCTGGCTTTCTTGGCAATCTACCCTTCAGACTTTCCACTGAACACCTTGTGTATCTCAGGATTAATATCACTAGAAACCCTAAATTTCTTTTTAAACTTTATTTTTTGGATTTGGGGACTAAAACTATGATATATAAATGGAAATTTCTCTCTCTTTCTTTAATCGGATGCGTTAATATTATTAAGATGCTAGTACTCCCCAAATTTATTTCTCTCTTTCAACATGTCCCGATTTTTCTTACATCTTCGTTCTTTAAAATATGCCCTTCATTTGGACTAACGAAGGTGGCCAGGGCCTTCTTGTCTTCCAACATTATTACTGGGCCTGCAATGCCAGATCATGGGTTTTCTCATCATTCTGCTGCTAGACAGGAGAGCAGTGCCTGTCTCAGATGGCCTGAGATTGAGTCTTGTAATGCAGTCTTACTCACTGGAGCCTCTTTAATGGCCTTTTTATTTTCGAAGCCAAATCCACCTATCAAATGTCTAAAGGATGACTTTATTTTGCGTAACTCAATTAAGATCCTAAAACAAATCAAAGGTGTGCTGAGCCTCCCAGATTTGTCCATCTATGCTCCTATATGTCAGAACCCCTTTTAAGCCAGGCCAGATGGATGTTGTTTTTTCACACTGGTCAGATAAGGGACTGTCCACTATTAAGGATCTCTATATTAACAACCATCTTGCTTCTTTTGCGTAACTTCAGGTGAAATTTAATCTGCCTCCTGGTCACTTCTTTCGCTATTTGCAAATTAGAAATTTTGTCAGACAGTCACTCCCTCACTTTGATACGATCCCCAAATAACACATTTTTTATGAGCTTACAACTAAAACCCCTACCTCCAAACATTTAATTTCACAATTTGTAGGTCTTTTCTCATCGGCAACATCCTCTCTCCACATTAAAGAGGCATGGATTAAGGACACTGTTGTAGACATTTCAAACAAGTTATGGGCAAAAGGGCTGGGCAGGATTAAAGCATGTTCTATCAATGTTAGACTTCAACTCATTCAGTTTAAAGTCATTCATTCTGTCTCTTCTACTTGTGATAAGTCTAAATCAGGTGATGGTACTCTAGGCCATCTTTTCTGGTCTTGTCCAAAACACATCTTTCTGGTATGACTATAAAGTAGACAAGATGAGGTTTTGCTCTTGAGGAGAGGAATGTTATATTAGGAAGTGTTAAGTATAGAGAAAAAGATGCTTTTTTTAATTAATCTAATATTACTACTGTGTAAATTCCATATTCATGAATGTAAACTTACAAACCTGTCTTGTTTTTATTTCTGCCAGCAAAAAATAAAAACTGCTCTCTTTACCCATTTTTCTTTTTTGGTTTAAACAAAATAAATAAATAAATAAATAAATAAATAAATAAATAGATAAGCACTCACTTAAAGGCATACTCCCTCTTGTGGCATGGATTGGCAACAACTCAGGGTTTCATGTTGTAGTGGTATAATTCTCAACATGATGCCCATCCAGCACAAAGTCCTTTCTAGCATATAAAACTCTGAAGTAGTTTTCACAGGGTAATGTTAATGAAAAGATCAAACCACAACGTTAATCACTGTCACCCAAGGAACTTGTAGGTACTTTCCAGCACCTGGTGCTCACCACACAGATTAATTGTCAGATCAGCTGTTCTTTTCATGTGAAGCATTGATCTGTTTTGTCATTTAATTATTTTTAAAAAATATAAGATTAATGCGTGCAAACCTAAGGGAAGCAGCAATTTGCTAGAAAATGAATGACATTATGATCCCATAAGGTAAAATTTAAAACACAAATATGTTTGATTGTATGCCAAAATGTTCAAAGTGGGAGATAGTAAAATAAATAGTATATAACAGGGTGTTTTGCACCCCTTTCTTCAGTCTAAACCTGGGTTTGACTCAAGCTTGTTGATTTTTCTACCTGGAGAGATCAATAAACTTTGTGTGGCAGACTTTGTTGCTCTTCCAGTGATTTTTCCAGAGTTTGCCTGATTCTTATTTTTGATGGTTTGAACTTTGAAAACATACAAATGATAACAGTGTTTTTTTGCTGAGGTTTTTAGGGTGTTGTGGCTCTAAGCCCAGACCTTACTGGCCTATTTTTCTGAGTCTTTTTGTCACAACAATGTGTGCAATGTCTGAGTATACCTATTAATTACTGGTAGAAAATTAATTATTGATTTTTCAGGGAGTAAAGCAATACGTTTTTGAGTTAACGGGATATTACAACCTTAAAACATTAATTCTGTATTTGCTTTTGACTAAAATCCAATGAATACTATGTCCTACTGGCTTTATTTTTTAATATACGGTTACTTTCATGTTTTGCATAAATGATTTGCAGCAGCATTTCTCATCTTTCTTATAAAACCCAAACTTATTCTACACTTGAGTCTTATGAAAGTTTGGTGATGCAACGCGGTACAATGTCAATTCTGTCACTGTTTTCAGCACCGTCTGTTATGAGCAAATGAAGAGGAGCCACAGGAGAGGGAGGAGGGAGGGCTTGTTTTTGTGAGTGAAAAAGCACAGAGCCACAAGTCTGACCCACAGAGACGTCATGTCACTGTGACAACAGGTAACACAGAGCATCAGTTCCTCCTTAATTTTAATTTAGCAATTATTTATTTAAGTATCTGTCAAACCCATTTTGAGGTCCTGACCCAAGGTTGGGAACCACTGCTGTAAGGAGTACATACCAAATTCTGAAACTGAAAAGAAAAGATCTGAAACTGAAACAGAAAGATCCAAAAGTGAAAAAAAGATTTGAAACTATAAAAAATAAGATTTGAATCTGAAAAGATAAAATTTGTAACTGAAAGAAATAGGATCTCAAATATCTAAATATGTGAAAGTGAAAAATGAAAATAATTTATTCAAAATAATTACCAGAGTGAATCAAAATTATATTTAACCTGAAAACACTTTTTGAACACTTATTTTTATTTTGAATACACTGATGTATTTTTCAAAATTCAAGATCAAAACAGTTTCAAATTTTATTTTTCAAGTTCAAAACATTTGGCCCCAATATAGCTCCATAGGTTTAAAGCTAAAACCCAAAAAGGGCACACTTTGAAGCATATATTCCCTCCTGTAGTATTGAGGGGCAACATTCTTCTCTTCATAAGCTCGATTCTCCTGGCTCTTATTTTGATAGAACTAATTTAACTTCCAGGTCAGGTGTCTGCCTTTCAACATTTTTCAAGTCAACAAGTAAGAAATAGGATAACACCAGTATAATTTACAATAATTATTTGGATTTCTCTCTTGTTTTTATTTCTGCCAGTAAAAATAGAAAATTAGCTCCCTTTACCAATTTTTCTTTGTTGGCTTAAAAGCACTAACTTGAGGGTATACTACCTCTTGTGGCAGAAATAGGCAACAATTTGGGGTTTCATCTGTACATTGTGTGAGTATACCTATGAATTACTGATTAAAAAATACATATTTATTTTTCAAGGAGGAATCTGGTGTCCAATGACTGTTCAGTTATCTCTGTGCAAGCAGCTACAGTCTGAGAGGCTACAGTTAACATTTAGGCTAAAAACATGGTGTAAATGGCGTCTTTTTGGGTCAAATTTTAATGTCGTGACTTACGGACACTTGGATTACACCACATGAGCAGTATGAGACATTTTGTGGGGGTTTTTGTATGTATTCTTTTAACATTTTAAAATTGATCACTGTTCACTTCAATTGTACTGGATTTGGCTGCAACACTGTTTTCCACAGAAACCCCGGGAGTGTTTTGTGAACTGGAGATCTTCACTCAGTGAATTTTCATTTTTGGGGGAACTACCTGTATTTGCCTTTAACCAATATCCAATGGATATTTATTATATTTATATATATATTCTATTTTCATGAAGTTACTTTAACTTCTGTGTCAAGTCTTCCTGTCAGTCATATCACAATGGAAAACAATACATGTATGTTATAGCAAACAGGACATTGCAACCTTCAAACATTAATTCTGTGTTTGCCTTCAACTACAATGAAATTACATTAAATAAACAACATATCAATATATATAATATATATATGGCTTGTGTCAGTTAGGCAATGAGGGAAAGCATCACTAAAGGCACAAATATTATAAGTTAAAGGCAAGATATTAGTTAAAAGCAAATACAGAAATAGTATTTGAAGGTTGTGTCGTCCCATTTACTCAGGGACTTATTGTTTTATGTTCAGATGTAACCAAGATAGCTAAACAGTCACTGGGCACTAGTTTCCTCTCTGAAAAATAAATGTGTAATTTTTACCCAGCAATTCATAGGTATACTCACACATTGTACAGATGAAACCCCGAGTTATTGCCTGTTTTTGCCACAAGAGGGAGTATACCCTCAAGTTAGTGCTTTGAACCAGAAAACAAACATGGGTAAAGAGAGCTAATTTTCTTTTTTTTCTTTTTGCCAGCAGACATAAAAACAAGAATAAAAATCTAAATAATGATACTAAAAAAAGGGATCAGTTTTGGTGTAATTTTATTTCTTACTTGTTGACTTGAAAACAGCAGAAAGGCAGACAGTTGACCCAGAAGTTAAATAAGCTCTATTAAAATAAGAGCCAGGAGAATTGAACTCAGGCATAACATATATGAAGACATGAGTGTTGCCCCTTCATACCATAGTAGGGAATATATCCTATAAATAATAAACTAAAATGTGAAATTGCTCATCTTTAAATCCAAAATAATTTTATAGATTATATCCTAACCAATCATCCTAAGCAATCTATGAACTTTGATAAATATAAAGGCAAAGGGCTGAGTTTCTTCAGTTTTCAGGACACATTATAAGAGACAAAATATAATTTTTTGAACTATGAAGGTAAACACAGAGTTAATGTTTGGAGATTACAAACACATGTATTAAAGATATTTACATCATATCGAAACAAAATACTCGCTTATGCTGGTTTATACTGGTTTATGCGTGTTGGACTAGTAGTAAGAATTTTCATATAAATTATTTCAGATTCATCGATTCTTTAATTAGAATGTAATCTTTCAAGTATTTTAGATGTAAAAATGACCTGTTTTCAATTTTGGTTTAAAATAGAGAAAGGGCACACTTAAGGGTATATTTCATAAACGTGTCATAACAGACAACAACTCTTTGTCTTCATATGTGCTTAATTTATGTGCTATGAGTTATATTTTCCTGGCTGAGACAAATAGACAGTATATAGAATGTTCCATATACATAAGTTCTTGCTGCTCACACAAATTAAACAGGATTTTGAGCGGTGCTCCCTACTAATTCTTTCTGTAGCTGCCAGAATCAATGCAATTAAACTGTTAAAATGTTTTCCCGCACTTTTTATAGTTATTCCAATGTATTCCGATATTTCTTCCTCTTTCATTTTTCCATAAAGTGGACAGTGTTATTCTCGGTTTTGTTTGGAATAAGAAGTCACAAAGGTTACGTCTACAAATTTTACAGAGGCCCAAAGCTCTGGGCGGAATGGTGTTACCAAACTTCCTGTACTATTATTGGGCAACAAACATAAGAAATTTGAACTAATGATCCCAACTAATACCCAACTAACTAATCCCAACTAGTACTATATATGTATATATATATATATATATATGTGCGTATACACACACACACACACACACACACACACACACACACACACACACAATATTATGTGGCTTTAACTAACCTACTAATGTTGAAATCTATGTCTAAACAGTTCAGTGTGATACATCATGGCATTTAGCTTGACAAAACTGGAAATTCTGTACAGTAGCCAGTCAGCGTCAACAAAAAGTAGAACAAGAGATTTTGTATTCAAATTAACATTTCCAGGGTTGACTGTCATGGAGAAAAAAACAGCTAAACATTTCAAGCAGTACATCTCACACAGTGACAAAACAACTTTAAATGTTGTTGTCAACTAGGTTTTAAACATGAATGAAAGGCTTTGGTTGAATTACTACCTTTTCCAAACATGCAACAGAGCTGTGATAAGGGGATGAAAAAGCAATACATTCCTCCATGACTGTTAGACAGAAGGCTGTACTCAGTACCTTGCTCACACTGAGAGAGGTATCAGGAGCGCACACACAAGCATGCATAGAGCTCTGCCTCTTCTTCTTCTTCTTCCCTCAACCTCTGATTATACCATTTTCTTTGTAGTTTTACATGAAATATTGTTGTCATGTATGAATGCAAGATACAAGAAAGGATTGCTGCAGAAACATGCCAATTTAAGTTTGTCCCACAACCATTACTTAGCACTTGAATGAATAAGATAACCCAACTCAAAGAACATTACATGTCCCGTTCAAGAAAATGGCACTAACACCGAAATGTTCTGTAGTGATGGTGTAAATAGTCTCATGCTTGCACTGTTGTTTTTCTTTCCATTTTGACAGTTCCACTTGTTTCAAAGTTTAAAACTAGGGTTGCAACTAAAGGTTATTTCCATTGTTGATTAATGCTGATTATATCTTCTCAATTAATCAAGTAGTTGTTTTGTCTATGAAATGCCACAAAATGGTGAAAAAAAAAGGTTTTTGTTTAGTGTCTCCCGAAGTGCACAATTATGCTCTCATATGTTTTATTTTGTCCACAACCCAAAGATATTTAGTAAACTGTAATAAAGGGTTAAAGAAACCACAACAACAACTCTCACATTTGAGAAAGTGCATCAGAGAATTTTGACTTTTTTTTTCTTAAAAATCAAAGCAATTAACAGATTATCAAAATAGTTGGCAGTTTGTTGGCAATATCAAGATTCTCTTGGACTGAACTAATATATTATCTTTCCTCATCTCGTTGTGATGGCCCACTAGCAGATGTAGACATAAAATATTTTTATATTGTGGTGGATTTATTGGACCATGATGCTGTATTCGCTGTGTAAAGATTTATTTCATCACAACTTACAATTTACAATTTAATTTAGCAGACATTTTTATCTAAAGTGATGTACATCTGAGAGCTGATACAACACACAAGCAAGGATCTAGTCATGAGAGAACAACACGAATAAGTCCCATGAAGCAAAGTTCAAGTCTGACTGAGAGACTGAGTTTGGTAGCTCGTTCCACCAGCCGGCAGCCAGAATGGAAGAGTCTAGCAAGTGACCTTGAACTCTGTTGTGGTGGTCGAATCTGGTGTCTTCCATATTAGATTATTAGAACATGATGTTGGTCTAAACCGTGGAAGAAAATACAGGTGTATTAACCAGATAATGTAAGTGGTTGTAAGTCACCATTTACGTTTCACTTTCAAAGAAACTGCCCATAAAAATTGTACAGATTTGATATTTGATTAGAACTTTAAAGCGGTGAAGAAATTTTCAGCAAATGCTGCTCTAGATGTGCTTTAATTTTACAGAAATGTCTACTTAAGGATTAACAGAAGTGTCCATGAACGGCCCAGGGGATATACTGTAAATCTACAGAATTTTCCATTTTAGGGTTGAAAGAAATGTCCACAAACCTAACAGAATATGTACTGATAATTTTTTGCCAGGACATCATTAATTACTCTACAGATTGTTTTCTTACAGTGTAGCTGAGTTAACTAGAATACATTAAAAATAAGTTAAAAAATAAATCTGTAATTTTTACCCAGTAAATATATAAATAACCTGAGGCACAGCACATCTTAAGACAGAAATTGTTGTCCCTTTAGGCCACAAGAGGGAGTATATGTTTAATGAGCTCAAGGAATTACATACATCACACACCTTATGATGTGGTGCTATAAAAGAAAGGCTGGGCAGAAATGTATAAAATGCCAACCATGTAAAGGAAAAAAATAAGAATTCTTTATTCAAGGGTCAGACAGATACAGCTACCATTTCCTGCCACCTACAAAGTTTTAGAGGAATGGATTTTTTTTTTATTCGTATAGATATTCTGGGACAGTGGTTCTCAAACAGGGGTCTGTGGTACAAGTGGATTGGTGAAAAGTTTTTAGACTCATTAATTAAAAAAAAATATGTAAATAAATATCTAGCCTATCGTTTTATTCATAATTCAACAAATAATATATGTTTAATCTTAGCAGTGCCTTTAGCTATAATGAAATGAGACAGAATAAGCAATGCCTGAACATATCAGAAAATAGAGATAACACAATTAAAGTGACAAAGTCATTTCTGGTTTTGGTTTAACTTCTATTCCAATTGCTGATTTGAGGACATGGACCAAAAAAGCAAGTGGATTTTTCATTGTTATTATTTTTTGTTTGTTTGTTTGATATATCGATATATAATGATTTATTGTATATTTGTTTATCCTAATTATCAAAGTTAAATACAGTTTGGGAGGGATGATACATAGACCCCTCTTCAAGATCAAGATCAGGTCGCTCACCTGGTAGAACACATGCCTTATTTGCAAAGGTGGACTCCTTGATGCCGAGGGTTTCATTCCAGCCCTTGGACATGTGCTGTATGTCATCTGTTCTCTCTCTGCCACCTGTACTATCACATTCTTCAGTCTGCCCTGTTATTAAAGCCAAAAAAATCAAGCTGTAATGTTATTCAATACATAAGACATGATTTTTAATGTTGTAATGTGGAAACTAGCTTCTAACCCATGAGTGGAAAATGAAGTGCTTTATACCAGCTTATCTCACTGTTAGGAGATATATTTTAAATTTTGCTTTTCTAGTATAGATTTGAAAAGAATCTCAAGTCAATCTATGTTCGGATTCCTCATTAGCTCAACTGTAATTACGCATGTTCCATATGCAAAAACTGCATCCTTACTGCAGCGGCCCTGGTTTGATTCCACTCAGAGTAGGGAGGAGGCTTAAGTGTTTCTTAAGCAGAGGAGAACATGACAAAGAACTGATGAGTGACAGTGAGTTAGTAAAATGCTATGGATTGGACTGTGCGGGGATAACATTTGTGGTCAATCTCATGAGAGATGTGCTCATGTAACAATAATAATGATAAACTTTTTTTTATGTACCACTTTTTTAATGTTACCAAGTACTTTACAAGATAAAATAAAACTAGACAAGGCTGATAAATTTTCCATAACAACAATAACAATAACACTATGATGCCAGAAATGAAAGTGATCATAACAGGGAGACTTTGGTCTGTTACAACTTTCCATCAGCAGAGTGATCACACAATTACAGTGTTTTCACAGTCTTACATGGTGATACAGTTGATTTCATTTCCACTAGATGCCCACATCTGCCAGGCTCACAAAATGGCATTCACGGACACAGGAAGTACAATTAGGCTTACAAAGTATTCAGTTCTTAAAGGATAACTTCAGTATTTTTCAACCTGGGTCCAATTTCCCCATGCTTATGTGTGTGTATGATTGATGGGGACAACTCATTTTGAAATTGGTCCAGTATTGAGGGAAGCAGATGCAGCCAGCAGTCGCTAAACAAGTTACAACAGTATATATGGGGGCAAATGCCTCCCATAAAAGTTCATGCATTGAAAGTGCTTTTTTCCGCCACAGACCAGCTCAGATCACCAGTGTAAACTCTGTTAACAGCATGCAAAGCACATCTCTTAACCTTCACTTGCTCCAGGCTGTGTGTGACAAAATCTCATGGGATTGCCAGAAGAAAACAAAGGAACCATGACTGAGAGCCGGTCAGAGTGGAGTTGGTTGTCCCTGAGTGCAGTTGAGAGTTTCACTATATCGATTAAAAGCAAAAAAATAAAGATGCTGAAGTTGTGGCTAATTGTGCTACAAATTGATGCTAACATTCCTGTCCAGACACTGCATCTTGCAGACCATCGGGTCTGCAGTGTACACTTTTCCCAAGATCACTACTGCCAGCCCGAGAAGAGAATACATCCGATTTTAACTCATATGCTACAAGTGTTTAAAGCGGCAGAAAAATTCCTCAAAGTTAAAAGTGTTTGGTGTAAATCATCCCCACTATGGAATAATGGTCACCTTTTGTCTAGGGGGAAACCTTTTACTAACAAAGCCTGGTAAGATAAAGGTATTACAACAAGATATTAATGGGGCAAGCACAATCCTTTGTCAGTTTGTAAAGCCAATAAAGTTCAGTGGGAATCAGCCTTACAAGAACATCCTATTTTAAGTTGGATACAGTGTGCTCCAGATGAATAGTGGCTTATATATATGACAAATTAAACTTGGCTTGGGAGAGAGACATAGCTGAGGTGGAACAAAAACTGAAATGGGTTGTAATTTGGAAAAACGTTGCTGATGCCTCCTAAAACCCAAACCATCAGTATATATACATTTGAAATTTTGTCACAGAGCATACCTCAAAGGGGACCTATTATACTCATTTTTGGGCGTTTGAATTTGATTTTTGCAGCTACACACGATCGCCCGCACAGAAAGCTTTGTAGATCTTTGGGACGCTGTGCCTCTCGCTGCATCTCTTCTTTGTATTTTCTGCGCCCCGCGAAAATGGTCTGTGTAATTTACTCCACCCCCCCGGCCCTGCTCCATGTACGCCTCCCGCCGAGCCCACTCCATTGTGATTGGTCGCACTCCCGAGGACTTCCAAAGGGCTGGCGAGCGCTGCCGAGCCCGGCTACCGGCTAATCCAGCTTTGTACTGGCCCGTGTTGACAAAACTGAACCTCGAAACTCTCTGAAACCACCACAATGGTGCTCTGACTTACTTGTAGGACCATGATGAAACACAAAGCCTATAAAAACTTCAGCATAGAAATGCAATCAAAAACAAAAAGGACAGCTATTGTCATTTTTTCTTATGTAACTATTTAAATCACAGCATAAAATCAGATTGAAGCCAAGGAAGTTCTCCAAGTCTGTTAAATAACTGAGATTTCCTTCTGGCTTCAGGGGCAGTATAATTGTGTGGTATTTTTCACCCAAATAAAAACAATCCAAGATTAAAAGCCTACCTGAAATTATTTCTCTTTTTCTAATTATAACAACATCTTGAGATTTAATTTTGTCTTTCTCCTGCCATCATCATTACTGAGTTTTGTTGGAATGAAAGAGGGAGTGCTTGCTTGGGCTTGTTACAGAGTGCCTGGATGACGCATTTCTGCTTTTGCATCAATCCCAGTTAAGAGTGGGTACTGTACTTGGTTTCCTTCTGTGAGGAACAACAACAGCTGACTTTAAAGTAATGACAACCTTTTTAGAAATGTGGTACAATACTACAAAATTTGTTTCCAGAAAAACAAATACTCAAGTAAAGTACAGTACTCAAGTAAATGTACTTTCTTACTATCCACCCCTGTATATATGGAGTGGATGATTTTGTACTGTAAATACTTACAGTGTGCAAGATTTATGCAGGCTCTGCTAGTGTCTCTAAAGACTGGAACACTTTGTAGACTGCTCAGCAGTGCAGTCAAAAGTACAATTATTGAAAAGTCATTCATCGGTAGATGTGTTCTGAACATGTGCCTCCTTGAACCTGCTGTAAGTGCCAGTGGGGGACAGGTACTTGCTTCTGATAGCAGTGATGATCCAGCTTGGCAGCACTCTTCTGTTACCACAAACAAGACATTCTCCTCTGACAGCCCACTCCAGCACCACATGATGGGCTGCAAGTCTGTACTGGCTGGACGAAAGGAAAGGGTTAAGATGATTTAGAAATGTCTGAGGGCAAACTAATGCATGCAACAGAAAAGGCGCATCTGTCAAACAATTCTAGGTACAGATATTACATGCACGAAGACATATTATTTATACTTACTCAATGGATAGTTGACCATTTGGTCCCTGTGGTTTTGGTTGCTCCAATTTATTTTGGCCACATGAAAGAAGGTATCCAGCACTGCCCTGCTGGTCAGAGGGTGGAAATCCTGTAAGGTGGTGTGGTGGAAAATCTGAAAATTAAGACAGACCCCATGACCAAGATTGTCTTTGTGGTGTTTTAATCGAGCTTTGCAAAGGATCAGTACACAGTCACACACAAAGTGTAAAAGGAACTGATAACGAGTCAAGAATGTAAATCTGTCTTACAGGGTTAGGAGATGAAGGAGGTTGGGTCAGGATGGACCTGAAGTGCTTATTGGGAGAGTCGGGATGTGATTGTGTTATCAGAAGTTGTTCTTCCAAAGAGAGAACAACTGTGTGTTCAAGGACGAGTAACCACTTAGTGCCTGACAGAACATGAGAAATAACTAAGAGGAACAACAGTGACCAGTTTGGTGAATAATTTTCCCACCACAGTGGTTACACAGCGTTGGGTAATTTCTGTATCATCCCTGGACACATCAAGACCATAAATACTGGGCAACAGGTCCCACTCGTTACAACACAGATATTCTTCCTCTGTGGGCATAGAGTCACAGCATTCACAGAAGCACAACCAGTCTTCACAGATTCACAGACATGCAGCAGCTGCTTCACCCTCATCTGCCCGTTGCCCCTCTCTCTCTATCCTCATCCGCTCTTTGTTTGTAGGAACTCAAACTCCTCATCCGTATACTCGGGCTCAAATAAATACTCTCTCAGCCACTGAAATCAAAGGTCTCATCTACATTCTCCAAATCAGGTAAATATTTAGCCATGACACTTCAATCGGCCTAGTAAACTCTCACCTGTACTATGGGACAACCAACTGACTTTTACAAGTCATGGCTCCTCTGTTTTCCAGTAACAAGCAAAGATCCCGTGAGATTTTGTCACACACAGCCCAGAGCAAGTGAAGAGTAAGACAGATGCTTCGCATGCTGTTGACAGAGATAAAACTGGCGATCTGAGCGGGTCTGTGGTGAAAAAAAGCACTTTCAATGCAATGTATACTGTTGTACTTATTTTGCAGCTGCCAGCTGCATCTGCCTCCCTCAATACTGGACCAATTTCAAAACGAGCTGTCTCCATCAAGGCCAAGGTTTAAAATTTCCAAAGTTGTCCTTTAATACTCACTTGTAATTACACCATGTCTAGATGGAGACTACATTCTATGAAATTTTCTGACCATTCTACGGCCATTATCACTAAAGGCTAAAACACACCATGCCACACTGCATCACCCTTGTCCAAGACACTGTGCTTGGAATATATCTCGACCTCAGCATCTCTGAACCCCATCTTTGCCCTCAAGCTAGCGTGTGTTGTCAGACTGAGCTCCTGTCTGTGCAGGAGAGCAGAGACAGTGGCCTGAAGAAGTGTGTGTGTTAAAGTGATAGTTCACCCAAAAATGAAATTTCACTCATGCCATTTACACCATGTCTTTAGACTAAATGTCATCTGTACCCTCTCAGACCGGATCTGTGTGCACACACCTGAAGCAGGTACACAAGCTCTCGCCCAAGTGGTGTAGCTGCAGCAAAGAAATTATGTTCCTCTTCTATATCAGTCCTCGAACATTTTCTTCTTGGTTGAAAGTTTGCAAAGTCAACTGTACACATAACAAGTAACTATTTCTGAGAAGATCTCGCTCTGTCTGAGTTGCTTCCAGGTAGTATGTAAACACAGGTGTGAAATTATCGCAAGACCTTGTATATCTCGTGTTGCGCCGCTTGGGCAAGAGCTTGTGGTCCCACTTCAGGCGTGTGCAAGCAACTCCGGTCTGAGAGGTTACAGTTGTCTAAAAATATGGCGTCCTTTTGGGTCAAATTTTAAGGTCGCAGCTTACGGACACTTGGGTTACACCACACAAAGAGTATGGAGACATTTTGTGGTGTTTTTTCTGATCTTTTTTTACATTTTAAAACTGGTCACCATTCACAACAATTGGCTGCAACACTGTTTTCCACTGAAGCTCCAGGAGTGTTTTGTGAACTGGAGATCTTCACCCATCCTCACATCAGCACAGGGATGAGTAGATATCGAGAGAAATTTAATTTGTGGGTAAACTATCACCTGAGGCTCTCAGTACTTTCTAACCTCTAAATGAATGACTGTGGATTAACGTTTAGTTTCTCTCCTGTGATGCTGTTTATACTTTTAGGTCACTGCTTTATTTTACCATTTCTTAATATTCGCTTAAGAAGTAATGGCAATGCTTTAATTTGTGTTCAACATTGTAGAGAAAGGCTATGTAGCAGTAGGTTTGGGCCAAAAATACACGCATATGTGTAAAGCCATTGATGGAATTGTACTTTTGGAACTGGTTGTTAAGTGGGTTAACAGGGTGTCAAGGCCCATCCCTTATCTTGGGGCTCTCGAGTTGCTTACCTGGTAAGCAACTGGTAGTACCTGGTAGTGCACATGCCCCATATGCAACACTTAGGTGAACCGATCGACCGTGTGACCGGCCCTGACCGGTGACCGGCCGGTCAGCGTAACATATCCGATTCTGTGCCCGTCATTGTCACACACGTGTTCTGCACGATGGTCACATCATGCGCGCAGCAGACAAACTGACCATGATGTCAATGCAGCGCTGATAACAGCTACACACTCTGATACATGTCTGCTTGAAGCTGGTGTCAGCAACAGATTCCAAGAACAAGATAAAGAGAAGACAGACAGTCTACAATGAGACAGAGCAGCTGACAATGTTGCAAAACAGCCGTAAACTATGTAGCTCTTCGGGCTAATGTTAGCCAGCAGCAGACTGCTGTTCACAGAGGGACAGTTAAAATCTCACCTCCTGTTCTGGCTGAAGAATAAACAACCTGTGTTGATGTGTCTCCTCAAACATTTTCTCATCCAGACTCCTTTAACTTCTGCTTCTGTTTTTCTCACGGCAAAGTTTTATGGCAGCAAACTGTTGCATCACATCCGTCTCCGGTTTGTGAGTCATCCCATTCAGCTGATTCATAATCTTAATGTTAAACTATAATAAGGCCTGGCTGTAACCTGGAGGACTTTGGAGAAAATGTAAATAGCATTTAACCCTCCTGTTGTCTTCGGGTCATTTTTGACCCGTTTTCAAGTTCCTGGTTTTACAACTATGGCATTCTTCCTTATAATTGCTTGACAATGACATGGATGGTTCCATACTATGCTCTTTGCAAGTAAAATTAATTATGACTATATTCATTGTGTGTTTTATTAAAATTTATAGCATCTGTGGTCTTCCCGGCTCAAATTTGACCCGGCCACAATTAGTGGTATAATGGGTCATACTATTGTGGTTTCCAGTACAATAAACACACACACACACACACACACACACACACACACACACACACACACACACACACACACACACACACAAATGAACTCTGACAACCCCCCACACACACACACACAAACACACACAAATGAACTCTGACTGACACACACACACACCCCCACACACGCACACACACACAAACACACACACACACACACACACACACACACACACTGACTGACACACACACACACACACACACACACACACTGACTGACACACACTGACTGACACACACAACTGACACACACACACTGTTCTGTGTTTATATGAATTTCAAAATAGTTTTGGAAATAAATGTTATACTTTGTAAATCACATTTGTTTGTTATTTGTATCAGTCGGTTTTGACCTGGGAATATCCTGGCTAATGTTTGACATATACCAGTGAGTAATTATCCAAAATAACTTTTTTTTTTTTTCTTGAAAACATGGTATAATTTCAGGTAAATGAGGTATATTGGCCATAAATTAAAAGTATAGTAAACTATAATAAAAAGAATAAGTGTAAAACAAATAAGTCTAAAATTTGTGGTAATGAGTTAGACTGAAGTTGGCTAAAAATATGGAACACAGAATTGTTTGATTATTTTATACTTTATGCTTTACAAACAGTCAAACCACACCGGGTCAATTTTGAACTGAGAAGACAACAGGTGTGACTATTTGCTGCCATTACATTTTTTTTTACATTGTTTCAAAACAGTATCCTGACTAAACTTTGACATGTACCAGTCTGTGATAATACATCAACTTATGTACCTCAGATCATAACTATATTCAAAATAGTTCAATATTTCTGCTTTTTTTTACTCAAAAATTGAGCATAATTTTATATAAATTACATCCATTATACCATATATTACAAAACAAAAGTGTAAAATATATGTTGATGTGTTGGAAACAAGTTAACTAAAAAGGTGCAACACAGAATTTGATGATCATTTTATACTACATGCTTTATAAGCAGTCAAACCAGACCGGGTCAATTTTGACCCAGGAGGATAAAAGGTGTGTAGTAAATGGGAAGACAATATGAGGGTTAATGAATATTTAATAGTCAGTGTCATATTATGAACATCTAATTTAATTTTACAAGAAAAGTTGCAAAAATGTTTGTGAATGCTGTCAATTCCAGTTCTTAGAAAGACTGAAAATCGGAATCGGTCAAAATCGGAATCGGCAGGTCAGACCCTTATAAAAACCGGAGATCGGAATCGGCTAAGAAAATTGCAGTTGGTGCATCTCTATAATTAACATCAGTAATAATCCAAAATCCACACTGTGGAAATTAAATTCAAACATATTAAATAACCCCCAGGTAAAAGAAGAAATGGAAAAAGAAACAGAAACCTATTTCAAAGAAAACAGTAATGGAGAGGTGTCCCCACCTATTGTGTGGGATACATATAAAGCAGTTTTAAGGGGGAAAATAATTTCCCGTTCCTCATCACTAAAGAAACTCAAACAAGAGAGGCTCAACAATTTGTACAGTAAACTTAAGGAATTACAAAAAAACCATAAGAGTAGAGCAGAATCAGATAAGGCAGTAGCAATTAAGAAACTGCAAAATGAGATAGATGAGATATATTCTGACGAAATAAAAAAAAAAAAAAAGGATATTTCTAAAACAGGCTTATTATGAGGCAGGAAGTAAAGCTATGAAACTACTGGCATACAAATTAAGGAAACAGCAGGCAGACAATACTATTAATAAATAATGTCTATAAACAAATGTCCTAAAACAAAGAAAATACAGTATAAAATGGAGGAGATTCAAAGTAGGTTTGAGGAGTACTATAAAGAATTATATTCACAACCAAGACTAGATGGAAAAATTAAATAAATATTTTCCTTAAACTTCTAAATCTACCTCTAGTTACACAGGAACAAAATAAAGCACTGGTTACTGAAATTACTGATAAAGAAGTTAAGGCAGCAATAACAAGACTTAAACCGCATAAAAGCCCAGGCTCGGATGGCTTTACGACTGAATGGTATAAAACTTTTAGCGAACAGATAACTCCAAGCTTGCGACAGACTTGCAATTGGGCACTCAAAAAGGGAGAGATCCCCCCTTCATGGAGGGAAGCCATAATCTCAACAATACCAAAAGATGGTAAAGATAGATTGTAAACAATATCAACCCATTTCAGTATTAAACGTGGACTATAAAATTTACATCTCAATATTAGCTAGAAGAAGAGAAAAAATCCTTTATCCCTTTATCCCTTATCCACCTGGACCAGACAGGATTTATCCATCAGAGACAAACTAATGATAGCCTAAGGAGAACACTGCACATTATGTGGCATATTCATCAAAATAAGATGGAAGCAATGCTTATAGGATTAGACACAGAGAAGGCATTCGATTCAGTCAGATGGACCTTCCTGTATAAAGTTTTGGAGAAGTTTGGCTTCCACAAAACCTTTATTTGAACTCTCCAAGCAATATACAATAATCCCACAGCAAGAGTTAAAATCAATGGCAGCATCTCAAAATCATTTACACTGGAACGTTCCTGCAGGCAGGGCTGCCCCTGTTCCCCTCTCCTCTTTGCTCTCTTTATTAGAGCCTCTCAGCCAGTATATTGGACAAAATGAAGAAATCAGGGGTATGCATATAGCGGGAGGGGAACATAAATTATCGTTATTTGCGGATGACGTATTGATCTTTTTAACCCGGCCTCTAGTATCACTACCAACTTTGATGTCATCTTTGAAGAGATTTGGTCAGTTGTCAGGATATAAACTAAATATCCAAAAAACCCAAATTTTGAATCTCAACTATGATCCACCAAATCACCTCCTAGAAAAGTATGATTTGAAGTGCGATAAGAAGTCAATTAAGTATTTAGGGGTTAATCTTACTCAGGATATCACAAAATTATTTGAAGCCAATTACATCCCTATAAAGTCTAAAATTAAATGTGATATTTTTAGGTGGAATCACCTACCATTCCTCAGTTTATCCTCCAGGATTGAGTCAGTCAAGATGGTTATTTTGCCTCGCCTGTTATACCTTTTCCAATCCCTGCCAATAAATATAACTAAACAGCAATTCATTGAATGGGACAAATTAATTTCCTGGTACATCTGGATGGGTAAGAAACCAAGAGTAAAATACAAAGTAATGCAATTATCTAAAGAGAATGGAGGTCTAGCGTTACCAAACTTAAATGACTACTATTATGCAGCTCAATTAAGGCCCTTGGTGTGTCTTTGTAATTCACAGTTCAGAGCAAGGTGGAAGGAAATAGAAGTTGGGAAATCTATTGGATCATCAACACAAGCTATGATTGCCGACAGTAGATTGATGGACACCTTTACAGATAAAAACAATCCTTGGATACAAGTGGCTCTTAACACCTGGCAGAGGTAGTTAAAAAATATAACCTGAAGGGTGTGGAGAAATTAAGATGGTGCGCATATGATACTGACTTCATCCCAAACGAGACACATACCAGATTTAAAATATGGATGGGTAAAGGGCTAACATCATATTGCTGATGTATCCATAACAAAACACTGAAAAGCTTTGAGACACTTAAAAAAGATTATGGATTGGAGGATCAGGATTTTTTCAGATATCTACAAGTGAGACAGAGTGAATGGAATTATACCTGAGGGCTTGGAGAAAGTAGACAATGATATATTGAATATTTTTGTGTCAATTTACAAATCAGGAAATGGATGCAAAATAATATCCAGATTATATAAAAGTAGGGCTGCACGATATTGGAAAAAACTGACTTTGCAATTTTTTTTTTTAACCCTGCGATATATATTGCGATATGAAAAAATACAGGAATTTTTACCAGATGACTTGAATAGCACTTTATGTTATGCTGCACTGCTGCCATCTTGTGGACAATTAACCTGCACTGATCTTGTGACTCACTCCATATACGGGGGCGTGGTCTGCTTTGGCAAACTGATTAAGAACGATTGTGATTGGTGGATCGCTGCACGCAGTGTGTGTCAGGTACCCTTGAAATTAAATGAACACGTTTAGTTCATTTGCCTCCTACATCGCAATGTGACTATTGCGCACACATACATTGCAATGACGATGCTCAAACGATATATTGTGCAGCTCTATATAAAAGCTTTCAGGACTCCTCAAAGACAACCACCCAACATGTAAAAAATCAATGAGAAAGAGAGGGAGGAATGGTCATATCTGAAGATGAGTGGGGGGATATATGCAAATCACAGTGGATAACTACATCATCACACTGTTGGAGGGAATTTGGATGGAAAAATATCGTGAGATTTTCATTACTCCTGCCCAGAAGAGATATCAAGGTGTTGGAATGAATTGTTGGG
This sequence comes from Lutjanus erythropterus, assembly GCF_056507025.1. Taxonomy (NCBI): domain Eukaryota; kingdom Metazoa; phylum Chordata; class Actinopteri; order Lutjaniformes; family Lutjanidae; genus Lutjanus; species Lutjanus erythropterus. Next base: position 14,851 of record NW_028146706.1, on the reverse strand, counting down.
GGCTATGTGGAACAGATGTAGGTAACCATTATCATTTATTTTGGGATTGCCCCAAAATTACATTCTATTGGAGGGAAATTCATAAATGTTTGGAAACAGTAATTCAGATCACTATTCCATTTGATGCTTTGACAATGTATATGGGCACTGTAACACTGAATCTTCAAACTAAAACAGACAAATATTTAATGAGAATATTACTTATTGGAGGCAAAAAAGCTGTGACGAGGAAGTGGTTACCACCAGATGCTCCAACATTAGAGGACTGGTTAAAAATTATTCAGGAAATCTACACAATGGAGAGACTAACCTTTTCTATAAAAATGCAAAGAGAAAAAATTAGGACATTGTGGTCAAAATGGATTGGATACATTAATTCACAGAGACCTGACCTACTTTAAAGGAAATTGCCATTTTCAATGAACTATGAGGAGCAGACTTTCATAGATAAATGAATGTGTGTGACATTGTTTGTTCAAATGTTTATAGTTGCTGACACTAAAATGTAAGGGAGAAAAATAGACAAGCTTATTTTGACTAAGTTTAATGCCATTATTTGAGTTATGTCTTTACTATTATGTATTTATGTAAATGTGATTTATGTACTGTCTTCATGTACTGAATGTCTTGCAAAGCTGGACTGTGAATGACCTCCCTAATAAAAACAGAAAATTGTTCTTTTCAAGTTCATTTTTAGTAATTAAGAAAAGCTATATTAACCAACATCTTACAGTGTTAGTGGTAACCCTTGAGAGAATTTATATCAACACTGCATACGAGAGTTAGAAAAACTAACAATGGTTAGTGTTAAAAAGTGTTGAATTTTAACTCAAAAAGAGTCAATTATTACACTAAATTAGTGTTAAGGTACCAACTCTCCAAAACAATAAAATTAACTATCTGTGGTGTGGACCCATATAGACATTTCAAAAGTGTTGAAATCAATTCCAACAGTGTTAATCTGAGTATACAGATTTTGCTGTGTAGCTGGCAGCATATTACTGTTCACACAGTGGCAGTTAAAAAACTCATTTCCTGTTCTGACTTAAGAATAAACAATCTGTGCTGACCAGGGGGGTATACTACGAAGCAAGCTCAACACAGCCAGGCTTTCTTTGCATGATCTGGATCGACAAAGCCTAAAACCTCAATCAGAGATAACGGGTATCACAATGGTGGTTATCAACTCACTTTGTTAATCCAGGCTTTCGTCTTCAGACTCTGTGCGCGCTCACATAAAAGGGGCGTTTGTTGCGTCATTTGACTCTTCTTCCGCATGAAATGAAGCGATCGCGAGCCACTTAAGTCAAAATCATGAAGTTGTTATAATTATGAGCTGTGGAAAACATACAAATACATTACGGCAAAAAGCAACATTGTTGCTGCAAATAAAGCAGGAGAAGAAGTATGCTGTTAGAAAATTACTGATGGACTAAATGTGGTTTTAATGCTGCCGTTTATTCTAACATGAAAACTGCACATTAAACAATAAAACTCCATACAGCAGATTTAAACATGATGAAGTCTGTCTGACACTGTCCTATGATGACAGAGACGTGGAGATCACTTAAGTTTCTGACCAAACCAACGTAAAATGAGTGCAACTGATTTAAGATTGTCTGTGATAAATGATGATGAATTTTCTAATCAGTGATCTGAGCTGCAATAGCTGCAATATCACCAAGACAAAACAGATAACAGTAAAAAGTATTCAAAGTATCTGTAGTTGCTTCATCATTATTTTACTGTGTGGATTATATACCATGTCAATTTAAAGTGTTAATATGATCTGGAGCAAACGGGAAGAATGACTCTGCATCACCAAACGGAGGTTACCATCATGACAGCGCGATGTATACCGTTTGTGCTGCTGTTACATTTTTACATTAGATGAATTCGTTCGGTGATATTACAAACATACAGCTAAGCAGTTTTTCGTTGTTAACCTCCTACCTCAGTTTAAAAGCTATATCGCTCATAAACAACCTTGTTAGGACAATAGTTAGTTAAAGAAAGGCACTTTTTACAGACGATTTAATCATAAACTCTGAACATAACCTGCTCCCGACCAGGTTATGAGCTTAGCATAAGTTACCATGGTGATCTAGCCAGGTTAAAAGAGAGCCACATTCGTGAGGGGTGTACTACGAAGCGAGATAAATGGGTTAGCGAGCTATGTTGAGTCTAAAGCCAGGATTTTCAGTGTCACAAAAGTGGCTCTCTTTTAACCTGGCTAGATCACCATGGTAACTTATGCTAAACTCATAACCTGGTCAGGAGTAGGTTATGTTCAGAGTTTCAGATTAAATCGTCTGTAAAAAGCACTGCTCTTTCACTTATAATTGTCCTAACAAGGCGATATAGCTTTTAAACTGAGGAAAGACAATAAAAATGAAAAGTTGTTGAGCTGTATGTTCGTAATATCACCGAACGAAGCAGCACAAATGGTATACATCGCGCTGTCATGATGGTAACCTCCGTTTGGTGATGCAGAGTCATTTTTCCCGTTTGCTCCAGATCATATTAACACTTTAAATTGACATGGCATATAATCCACATACTAAAATAATGATGAAACAACTACAGACACTTTGAATACTTTTTACTATTATCTGTTTTGTCTTGGTGATATTGCAGCTCAGATTACTGATTAGAAAATTCATCATCATTTATCACGGACAATCTTAAATCAGTTACACTCATTTTACGTTGGTTTGGTCAAAAACTTAAGTGATCTCCACGTCTCTGTCATCATAGGACAGTGTCAGACAGACTTCATCATGTTTAAATCTGCTGTATGGAGTTTTATTGTTTAATGTGCAGTTTTCATGTTAGAATAAACAGCAGAATTAAGACCGCATTTAGTCGATCGGTAATTTTCTGAAAGCATACTTCTTCTCCTGCTTTATTTGCAGCAACAATGTTGCTTTTTGCCGTAATGTATTTTGTATATTTTCCACAGCTCATAATTATAACAACTTGATCATTTTGACTTAAGTGGCTTGCGATCGCTTCATTTCAGGTCAAATGATGCAACAAACGCCCCTTTTATGTGAGCGCGCACAGAGTCTGAAGACGAAAGCCTGGATTAACAAAGTGAGTTGATAACCACCATCGTGATACCCATTATCTCCGATTGCGGTTTTAGGCTTTGTCGATCCAGATCATGCAAAGAAAGCCTGGCTGTGTTGAGCTTGCTTCGTAGTATACCCCTCATGTCTCCCCAAACATCATCCAGACTTGTTTAGGTCTCTTCTTTTGTTTTTTCCTCACTGCTAAGCATTACTACAGCAAACTGTTGCACCAAGTCAGCCTCTGTTTTGTTTACATCTGCCTACCCATGACTTCACAAGAGATTGTGCTTCCTCTGGTACATAAACTTAATAAGACTAAGGCTAAGAGTGACCCAGAGCACTTTTGGAGAAAATGTAAAAGTTATTTCATAGCCAGTGTTTTATTATGAATGTATGTGTGAATGTACAATTTAATTTTCCATAGTTACAAAAACATTTCTATATACTGTCGGTCTTACAAAGACAGAAAAGCAGAATTTGCAAAGGTCAGACTTTAAATAGAATGAAATTTGCCATGGACATCAAAATCTATACAATTCTAAGCATACAGTTGTTTGACATTATACATTATACAATCAGTTTAAAGCTGGCAAGTCCGAACAGATATTTCTCAAAGTACTCACATGCCCAAACACTAGCCAAACATTCCTTTTCTATTTGGGCATACCTGGACTCAGCGGCCTTCAGCCTCCTGGAGCAGTAGGCCACAGGTTTCCAGTCCTCATCGTGCTGCTGTAACAGGACTCCTCCGAGCCCGTAACTGCTGGCGTCATTATACTAGATACTGGTTGGTTAATGGTTTAATAATTTGTGTATCAATTACTTTGTAGCTGATCAGGTTAATTGCCAGCTAATTATAGTCAGGTTCTAACTGCAGTATGCAATAAATGGTTGTCCTTTGTGTGTGTTGACCTGTCACTCACTGCTGAAAGTACAGAACACAATTTCAAAGAAATTATATTTTATAATAACGAGATATTAAATGAGCTTTTAGGTTGTCTGATATACTGCATTTATTTATTGGTTTGATTAATGGTTTACAGTAGCTCATCCGTCTTATTATCAGCTAAGCCTGTTTTATCTTCTCATTCTAATAATAGTCTAATTATCACCTACTGTTTGTGCACTTTTGTGCCCTACAATTTGGCCAGAAAGCCCCAATAAATTTGAATTCATCATAGGCCAAAGTGACTTCTCCTAAAAATGACTTCATTCCAGGCCTGAGTATACATTGTCAGTTCTGACAAAGAAAGAACCAATATTTTTATAGTCATACTTAAGCTATATCACATGGAAGCAGCTTACCTTAATGGTGATAACACACTTGCCACTCTGTATTTTACACACAGCAGCAAATTCCTGGAACATAAGTATGCACAGTGAGTGTTATAGTCAAAAACATGGTGACACAAAACATTGTGTGGCAAAAACATAATATAGGGTGAGTAATTCCTCTGGGATTAAACAAAAAAAAAAAAAAACATTCAAAAACCACAGAGAAATAACTTGATGCTTTAGTCCCAATGACACATTTGGCACGAATGTAACGAATTCTGGCAAAGGACAAACCCATCGTTACTTTGTGATCACGTCATGAAATTTTTGAATTGATACAGAAAAGTATAGTATAGTAATTTGAATGTATTTTTTGTTGGTTCTGTTTTGTCATGTGAGCTTGTCTTTTATGTGATACAGAACAGGAATTAACTGTAAAGCAGAGTTAAGTGAGTCAGGGCTGTTTAATTTGAACTGATTTTATTACTTCATTTTCAATTTGTTCCTGCACAATAATAAATGAAATAAAAGTGAAAAATGTTATGTTATTGTTTTTTATGCCTTCACAAAGGAATAAAAATATTTGTGCAGCATTGCGCCATATTTGTATGATGAGATAAGTACTCTAACTTTTAACTCTTTTAAGCCAATCATGCAATAAACTAATCAGAAATTAAAAGCAGGTGCGGCACCAGCGCAAGCAGTGGTAGCATGACGAGGAAGAGGTGGAAACAAGGATGTTTTCATACCAGCCCGAGTCTCTTGCAAAACGCATTTTCATCCAGTGAGTCATTAAATCAACATTATTACTCCCTTACTCGAATTGAGAATTGTAACACCAGTACCTCCGTCCCCTCACTTTCTTCACTTCGGATCCACATACACTAACATCAGGCATGCCCTTGTCCATAATTTCTGGGTGTTAACTGGGTATCACGGACACTTACCCTCCCTGCGCCTCAACTTTAGACTTTGACTTTGAGATTCACTGACAAACAGGGTGAAATAATGTGTGAAAAGAGGAACGTAGCGTTGAGCCTCAGCACAATTTATAATGAGAACTACTAAGCAGGGTTAGTGTTATGGTTAAATTAGCTAATGTTAGCTACCATCCAGCCTAAAATGCCACAGTTGCCCTTGAACTGTCAAATTATTTCTCTTCAAATAGCAAACAGTTACTAGCTGACAAGACTCTACATTAATGTTAGCTAGCTAACAATATACCAATTGTAATGTATGGAAGTTCCTACAGTGATAGGGACATTGAACGCATCAAGGTAGATGCCGCGTGGATTACTAGCACGGGAGTTCGGGGAATTAAAGAGATATATGTAAGTTGTTGATAATGGCCGCTGCACATTAATAAATGGCACTAGGTTCCAAGTAAACGGAGTGTTCGTTGTTCTATTAAGTGTCTAGCAGACATTACACCAATCACCAGCACAAAGACTTATTTATCATTTAACTAATTTTAAACTTACTTCACTTTATTGTGCGGAGTTTTCCACCTCGTGTTCGTGGTCGGTCGGTCCCCTGATTTAATTACTGCCTGTTGTCGTCAACCCGGTATGCTACATTCAGAGGGCCCCGGAAATGGGAACGCTACAATTTATGAATATAACACAAGGCAGCTAGAAGATCAAACAACAAATACTGTCAGTCTAAAGACCCTGCTCAGTATTATAAAATACGCAAATTTACTTAAATAAAAAGAGAAAACGGTATCTCTATGAAGAAAGAAGAAAAGAAGTAAAGAATTTTAATATTAAGGATTTTCTAATTCAAAAGTAGGACTTCATAGTTCCTACTTCGGTTTCTTGTCCCAAGAGGAAATTTGTCTTCCCCTGCCTTTTCTGTCTCTTTGTCATGACAAAAATTGCATTTTAATTATTTTCAGTGCGATGTCATAATATATCAATGTCAGTTTTTTTTTTGTTTTTTTTTTTATCATTCATCAAAACAGGGTTGGGCAACAAAATGAGACTTCATCCATGCTACATCCACATACAACAAATATAAACAGATATGATCTGATGAGTATTTTCTCAAATGTCTGACAATTCATATGATATGATTATTCATTCATTTTCTGTAACCGTTTATTCTGGAAGGGTCATGGGGGCTGGAGCCTATCCCAGCTGACATGGGGCGAGAGGTGGGGTACACCACAGACAACATAGAGACAGACGCACACTCACACCTACAGAAAACTTAGTCACCAATTGCTTGTACTTAAATTCTGTCATGATATAACACTTTGCAAATACCAATCTGAAGCAGAGGGCCATCAGAAAGTAATTTCAGTGTTATTTCTGAATGGTATCATTGTGGGACAAGTCCTTAAAAATAACTACTGTGAATGGCAACAGGTGTCCTGTCCAATAAAGGCTAAAAGCCCACCCCCCCAAAAAAAAATCAAACTAGAATGTCGTGGGTAAAGTGTCTGTTCATGGAACATCCAGTGCTGAAGGTGCAGAATGGTGTGACCAGATCTCTGTGCCATCATTCACTGCCCAGCTCTGTCTGGTCTCACAATGGACTCTGCTTGACAGGAAGTTGAAGTGATTGGGGATATGCTTGATCTTTTGGTAGACTGTGTGCGTCTTGACCAAACTGCACATGCCCATTGCTGTCTCCAGTTAGATGGATGATGTCTACTGTTGGCTCTGAAATCAAAGACAGGTGAATTGGCAGTTGCAGGAACTGTTAAATATAAAGCCTAAATTTTAAAAAAAGTGAGAACTTTTAATTGAATATTAACAGAGATATTTATGCTGAATGAGTGCAATGACTGCAAGCAGGGGGAAACTTCTGACGAAGCTCTGTCACAAGTGATCTCTTTAGATGTTGTTATGTTATTGAATTATTGATTTTTTGACCACTTTAGGGGAAAGGAAAACAGGCTTTACAGCTTTAACAGAACATTGGCCTATCACCACTTTATAAAGTTGTAAGTGAAGCTGTAAGTGGTGAACATGAGCAAACAGTTGCCCATTTACAGAGAAACTTAAGCATTCATTTGAAGTCAGATTTGTGTCCACCTGACAAAGATCAATATTCACTTTATTTCTGTTCAGGTCTGGACCAGATTTTCTGCTGTTTGGTGCTGGGTAGGTACTGTACAGTGAATTTACCACAGACTGAACAGCTGCCTGTTGTTGCTGGAACCTGGGTTGATGATGTTGAGAGTGAGATCTGAATTTTCCATCTAGAAAATCAGAACAAATGATTAAAAGAAGGTTAAAACGTGTTGGTGATGATTCTTTGTGATAACTGACTAATATGGATGAATGCACTTTTACCAAACAAGAAATTGTTGTGTAAGCAGCAGTTTTTTAAAGAGTGATAAAAAATGCTGGGCACACAAGCTGCATAAAGTAGACCGTCTTCATAGAGGATTTTGGACACTACTTGAATAATGCTGCAACTACCTTGCTCACCAAAATGACCCTGTGTGTAAATAAGACAGCTCTGGAAATTTGGATTTGTTTGGAGAAGATATTTTTTTTCTACTTACTTGGAAATAGCCTATTTCGCCCAGCTTCCCAGGTAGGGATATATTTGACACATTTTACTAGTCCATCAACATGTGGATGGAAAACTAAATTTGCTCACTTCATTTTTTTCTACCAAGATTATTTTGTTTTTCCTGATGTGATGGATGAAGGTAACATGATGTAGGTGACAGAAGGCTGCAGCCTGTGTGTTTGTTTAGAACAGTGACAAGTGAATTGACCAATGAAATTTTGATTTACAGTGAGTGGGACCAAAATCATCCCCTTAGGCCTTCTTGAAGGTCAGTGCCTTCTTGCTGATGACTAAGCAGTGGAGACCAATGCTGTCGCTAGGTGGCTGACTTGATAGTGCTGACTTTTTTAAGGCAGACTTCCATGGTGTTGTGGAGGATCTGCATTTCAGGGACTGAAATTGCCCTCATCTCCGAGTCTGTTAGAAAACAATTTTCAGACACTTGAATCTTCTTTATTAAAACTTCTTCCAACAGCACAGCACAGCAGACAGAGCTGTGTTGGTAGACAGAAATAATAGAACTGGAGATCAATGACCCTTATTGATTATTACAGCTCTTAATATCAAACACAAACTTCATTATAACTTAACCAAACAATAGTAACAGAGTAAATGGTAGTCATCTACTGTTTAATACAAATTTTACTACAGCTATCAAGGTAACTGCTGCCTGCCTTTTATTCCACCAAAATCCTTTTTTTTTTTGGTGTGTCTAGCAAAGTTTTGGCTAAACTGAAGTCCCAGTTCTAATCATCATGGTACGCCACTGATACAAGTTTTTATACTAAGAATTTGTCTGATCTCTCTTCTTCCTCCCTTCAACTTGTTATATGCTTTGAGCTCAGTGCTTCAATCCACTTCTCAAGATTGTTTTGGCTATAATAGTTCATCTTTGCTCTGGACAGTTCTTTAAGCACATACTCTATTAAAAAGTGATAGTTCAGCCAAAAATGAAAATTCACTCAATCAATCTACTCACCCCTGTGCTGATGTGATGATGGGTGAGGACCTCCAGTTCACAAAACACTCCCGGGTTTCAGCAGAAAACAGCCTTGCAGCCAAATCCAGTACAACTGAAGTGAAAATTTTAAAATGTAAAAAAAAAGAACAAAAACCACAAGATGTCTCCATACTGCTTGTGTGGTGTAATCCAAGTGTCCGTAAGATGCGACATTAAAATTTGACCTAAAAAGGCACCCTTTACATCATGTTTTTAGCCTAAATCTCAGCTGTAACCTCTCACAACAGAGCTACATGCACACGCCTGAAGTGGGTACATAAGCTCTCGCCTAAGCTGCACGACACAAGATACTGTATATGAGATCTCGCAATACCTTCACATCTCTGTTTACATGCTACCTGGAAGTGACTCAGACAACAGAGAGAGATCTGCTCAGAAATAGTGACTTGTTACGCATACAGTTGACTTCACAAACTTTCAACAAAGAACAAAATGTACAAGGCCTTCGACATAGAGGAGGAACATCATTTTTGTTGCTGCAGCCATGGACTACAGAGCGAGAGCAACAGAAACCTTGTAGTGTAGTGTACAAAAGCCTTTCCAGATTGAGAAAGGTCCAACTTATGTTTCAGGTGTACATGTGGCTCTGGTCTGAGAGGCTACAGTTGACATTTAGGGTAAAAACATGGCGTAAATGGCATCTTTTTGGGTCAGATTTTAATGTTGCAGCTTATGGACACTGGATTACACCACATAAGCAGTATGGAGACATTTTTTGTGTTTTGTTGTGTTTTATTTTATTTATTCATTTAATTTCAAAACTTGTCACCGGTCACTTCAATGGATTCGGCTGTTTTCCACTGAAACCCCAGGAGTGTTTTGTGAACTGGAGATCTTCACTCATCCTCACATCAGCAAAATGGTCAATAGATATTGAATGAAATTTCATTTTTGGGTGAACTATCACTTTAAAGAATGGTACAACTGATGGATTGATTATTTATTAGAAAATAACTATCTTACAGCAACCAACATTTTAGCAGCCATGGCTGCCAAAGATAACAACCGCTTCTGAGTTAAGGGTCAAATGAATGATCATTAAGCAACTCTGAATTTTCGTTCACCTTACTCACTGCAAGAGCTGAATAATGTTCAGTATGAAAACTAGGCGTGTCACAGTAAAATGCAGACAAAGCAACAACAACAATGACATCAAAAATCTAATTTACTTTGAGCAGAGAGTAGTGCAATTTACTGGGAGGTGCTCAGACCGAGGATACACTGGTGTATCCCTTAATTGGGCAGTTTTGGCGATTTTCATCCTGCGTCATCAAGACCCACAAAGGGACTGACAGAAGTTTCTGCAGCACTTGCACCTGCATGTTGTGAATAATGACACAAGCAAGTAGAAAGTGTGGTGTGTGTATTATTGTGCAGATGACCATAATGCAAGCCAATAAATAGCCTAAGTAAACAAATAACACTGATCAGTTGCCTATATTAATTAGAAGATGGAAAAAGGAATATTAAATGATGATTGAAATCAGCATCAGAAAGAATACTACCAATAATCAGCCATTTCAATTTACAGATCTAACTGAATGCTGTCAGGTATCGAAATCTTTCTTAGATTTGTTTCTGTGAACATTCGTACCAGTCAGTTTGACCGCTGATACAGCTGTTATCAGCTCGTCATCAGTAACTGACGCCGCTTCAGACTAATGCCAAAAAAGGAACCAAGGATTTTTCATCTCACAGCTCTGTCTCCTCCGTCCTCACATCTCTGTCATGACCTCGCTGGGTGGACCAAAGATGTGAGGAGAGGGAGCAAGTGGAGGAGATGAATTTACAGAATGAAAAGCATCCAGTGTCCTTGTTTTGCTGCACCGTCTTCTTTGGCTGTTCTTTGTTTTAAATGGCAGTTGGCAAACAGCATTTTGGTGATTTAATGCCACCCGCTGGATTGGAGTGTTACTTCACTTGACAGAATGACAATAGTGTGACTGAGTCGGTCAGAAAACAGATGTATTTGTTGTATTCATCATGCACATGCTGTGTACCGAACTGTGACGCCAGTACCATGATTTTGATGATGATCAGGAGTCAGACGAGTCCCAGTTTTCAAAGAGCAGTAAGTAATTCTGGAGGAAGACATTTGATTGTTAAGTCTCAGGGGCACCGCCGGGGGGGGCGGGTTAGGACGATTCTAAGGGCCCGGGCCTAACAGGGGGCCCTTTGAGGGCTATCAATATTATTTTAATAGTATTATCTATGTAATCTTTGAGGGGGTCCAAGATTTCTGGCAGTGCCCCTGTTAAGTCTCATTCCTTGGTCATCAAATACGGATAACTCCACATCTTCACACTCCAGTGACTCAAACATGCAGAATCAACTTTCTGTGAAACAGCTCAGGGACCTCTGGCCCACTCTTCATATGCAGTCTGAGGTAATATGGTTAATATCTCTCACCTGTTTTTCCTTTGTCAGTAATGTATGTCACATTATACATAGTTTTATCTAATTAATCTTGAAATCATTGGTTTTACTGTGAATTTATTTATTTTGACTTTATAGATTTGTTTGCAATGAGATATTGAGTTTATGTGACTTTTATGTTGTAATCATTACTAATACTGCTTTACAAACAGTTAGTCATAATAAGAAAATTCTGTTTTATCCTGTTCTGATTTTATTATTCTTTTTTAAATAAAACAATAATTTATCTGAGTGATTCACAACCATAGAACTTAATGTACTTCTTCTTTTCTGAGATGTAGCTGAATGTATGCAGCGTTCAAACGGTCACAAGAACCTGTCCTTGAACACCGAGTTTGATTGCCACACCCCTCAACTGATGATCTTATTCAGACAAAGGGCTTCCAAAACTAGAAAGATTCCAGGTGCTATGGCTGATATATTGAAGTGCATTACCAGCAGGTGATTATGCATTTCACTGGTTAAATTTTTGTGTAATGTTTAATTTGATGGTTCAAGTGAACTTTAATTCCACAATTGCTCCACTGCATAGTCCCCGTTTTTGCATGTCCATGCTCTGTCTCTGATTGCACCAGATTTATCTTTACTTTTTCTATAATGGGCCAGTCTAACTTGCATTGTCCAGTCCAAAGTAGGGCAAGTTTCGCCATCTCAAAAGAGATATAGTACAATCTTGGGTCAGAGCATAGCCGTTGAGCCGATCTTGTGACATCGTGTTGCTAAGGAAAGTTTTTATCCTCTTTAATGTAGAGAAGCACCACTCAGACGCTGATGTTGTCATTGGTGTTGTGATGATGATGTTGAGAAGACTTTCAGAGTTTCAGTGAATGTTTCTCCAAGGTTGTTTTCCATCAAAACCTGATAGAGAGCCAGTGCACCTTTGCAACTCCGGAACTCCTCATTCTCGTAGATCAGGGACAGTTCTGTTTTAAGTCTGGCCTTGTCCAATGAGGGATAGGCTTCCACCGTGGTTTCCAGTGCTGAATCTGGGAACTTTCTGCTGTGTTGTTGGAACAAGTCTCCTTGCAAGAGAGTGGCACTGATGAGGTGCTTGGTGAAAGAAAACCTCTCCTTGGCATGGCTCATGACAGTGTCACATAACATAACACATAACATACAATTTTAAAAAAGGTAAAGAATTAGGTCTTCACGTCTCACTACAATCAATGTTCTGAATAGCTAGCCTATATTGTGTAATAAACCAAAATGGTTAACTGTAATTATTCATAGATATCATATGACAATAAACACTTGAGTCTGGACTACTATATCAAGGGGCGAGCATCTTCATTAGATTTTTTTGATGACGTCTCTGTTCCTCTATGTGTCTCTGTTCCTCTGTGTGTCTCTGTGTGTCTGTTCCTCTGTGTGTCTCTGTGGGCCCTATCTTATGCCCGGTGCAAGTGCCATTTTTGCTATGTGCATAAGTTAGCAAACGCGCTTGCGCTGGGTCTGTGCTGCTGTGGGTGTGAGGTCTAAACATGAAGGCAAAACGAAGGCATGGCTGGGCACGTTTGCTATCTTGTGCTCAGCGCATTGGGGTAAAACGCGCTCGTGCCTTAGGGTCGTGTCTTGTGCTGATCGAAAGCATAAGTTTCTCTTTTGAGAAAAAAGAAGCAAATCCCCCCCATGTCAGTAAAAAAGTGAATGATCTGAGGGATGTGGGAAGTTGCCTGCTGCATTAGCAGCTTTAACTGATGGGCATGACAGTGAATGTAGTGAGCGTTTGCATAGATGTCCTGTACCTTTCGCTGCACTCCTCCAGTGGCACCCCTCATTACCACAGCCCCATCATATGCCTGGGCCATCACCTTTTTTTCATGTCCCTCAGGAAGGATGCTGTGCAGCCTCTCCAATGAGGCACTGGCTATTGAATCCGCACAGCGGTTGGGTAGCTTGATGAATTCAAAGAACCGCTCCTGTATATTGTTGCGTCCATCAATGTACCAGGACTAGCTGACAGTGTGTGGAAATGTCGGTAGTTTCATCAGCTTGGATTGCTAAAAACTCAGCTGTCTTTACTTCATCTATGATCTGTTCTCTCAGAATTGCCAGCATACAGTCCAGGAGCTTGTTCTGAACTGTCTTCGAGGTGCTTTTAAATACGGTCGCATTTTCAAGGTGCTCCCTCAAATCCCGATCAATGGATGCCATTAAGTCGACTAAACCTCTGAATTTCCCAGCGTTGTCTTAGGAATCCCTTTCATCATGTCCCCGCATTGCTAATTCAAAAGCACCACAAAATTTTACATTTATTTTGGATAAAATATTATGGTTTTTATCTACCTCTTCATTGTGCCTTCTTACATCAATGCGGTGCCCATCATCTAGCTGTGTTGCTATGCTAATCTTTCCGAGCACAGCTAGCTTTATGCAGTTTTCCATGTGAATTTTGGACCTCTCATGCTTCTTGATCCGTTCAGAGAGGTGCTTTAAGTCAGTTAGTCCAGTCTTTGTCCAAGTTGAATCACATTTGTCACTTCTGAAGAGGATACAGGGGAAACAGAAAAGTGCATTGGCTGCTCCACAACCTGCCAGCCACGTCTTACGGTTCAACCAGCTCAGACAAAAACTCTGTTTGTACAATTTATCTTTCTCCTTGGTTTGCTGGGAAATGTTCATTTCAGGTTTGTCGGGTCCCAGCTCCTTAACGAGAAGTTTTTCCTCCGTCGTCCGTCTCGCAAAAGGGTACATTAAAAATGATTTCACCGAATTTGGTGGAAGCTGCTCTTGAACTCCAGTTGTCACTGCTGTTGCCATCGCCATCATCTCTCTTCCTCGTCACCGTAGTTTTTTTTCTCCTACTGCAGGACAGAGTCTGGGAGTCGCACTACAAATAAAACCTATCGCTGGCTCCTCACGTAGCTCTAGCATTCATAAACCTTCACGCATTTTACGTAGCAGTTGGGGCTACATTTCCAGCGCCCCACTGGCGTTAAATTTGGTGACATTGATAGGCCAATTATTAATAATGTTTCCCTAGCAACCATAACCGGATTGGTTACTTAGCTGCAGGTCAGGGGCACTTTGCCGAGCACCCAAAATCTAATTAAAGGCCCTGTCAACCATAATATCCACTCAAAAAAAAAAAAAAAAAGTGGCTGTTGACAGTATTACACCAGTCTTTATCACTTGATTAAAGGCAGGTGTAATCATTCCCACAAAACAAAACAAAAAATCAGGTATGAAATTCAAAACAAATTTTGAGCTCATTAAATCTGTCACCAGGAAGTGCATGATTACAATGTTGATGATCAAATGATTTGTGTTCCAACTCAAGCTCAGTGTGGAAAAAGACACATTTGAAACATTTGGATGAAAAAGGTCACAAAGCTAGCTCGTCAAAACTGCAGTTTGTCCAACAACAAGTGACATTTTTGGGTCATGTGATGACACACGAGGGCAAATCTCTCTCCCAAAAAAGAGTAAAAGCATTTTAAAACATTTTCAAACCCAATCATAAAGAAACAAGTTATGCCTTTTGTGTTCCTGTTGCAGGCCCTTCATTCCCACTGGT
>NW_028146705.1:0-36771 GCF_056507025.1 Lutjanus erythropterus | reverse complement strand
TGATGGTGTAAATAGTCTCATGCTTGCACGGTTGTTTTTCTTTCCATTTAGACAGTTCCACTTGTTTCAAAGTTTAAAACTAGGGTTGCAACTAACGCTTATTTCCACTGTTGATTAATGCTGATTATATCTTCTCAATTAATCAAGTAGTTGTTTTGTCTGTGAAATGCCAGAAAATGGTGAAAAAAAAAGGGTTTTGTTTAGTGTCTCCCGAAGTGCACAATTATGGTGTCAAATGTTTTATTTTGTCCACAACCCAAAGATATTTAGTAAACTGTAATAAAGGGTTAAAGAAACCACAACAACAACTCTCACATTTGAGAAAGTGCATCAGAGAATTTTGACTTTTTTTCTCTTAAAAAATTACTCAAAGCAATTAACAGATTATCAAAATAGTTGGCAGTTTGTTGGCAATATCAAGATTCTCTTGGACTGAACTAATATATTATCTTTCCTCATGTCGTTGTGATGGCCCACTAGCAGATGTAGACATAAAATATTTTTATATTGTGGTGGATTTATTGGACCATGATGCTGTATTCGCTGTGTAAAGATTTATTTCATCACAACTTACAATTTACAATTTAATTTAGCAGACATTTTTATCTAAAGTCACGTACATCTGAGAGCTGATACAACACACAAGCAAGGATCTAGTCATGAGAGAACAACACGAATAAGTCCCATGAAGCAAAGTTCAAGTCTGACTGAGAGACTCTGACAATCGTTCCACCAGAATGGAAGAGTCTAGCAAGTGACCTTGAACTCTGTTGTGGTGGTCGAATCTGGTGTCTTTCATTTTAGATTATTAGAACATGATGTTGGTCTAAAACGTGGAAGAAAATACAATTGTATTTACCAGAAAATGTAAGTGGTTGTAAGTCACCATTTACGTTTCACTTTCAAAGAAACTGCCCATAAAAATTGTACAGATTTGATATTTGATTAGAACTTTAAAGCGGTGAAGAAATTTTCAGCAAATGCTGCTCTAGATGTGCTTTTATTTTACAGAAATGTCTACTTAAGGATTAACAGAAGTGTCCATGAACGGCCCAGGGGATATACTGTAAATCTACAGAATTTTCCATTTTAGGGTTGAAAGAAATGTCCACAAACCTAACAGAATATGTACTGATAATTTTTTGCCAGGACATCATTCATTACTCTACAGATTGTTTTCTTACAGTGTAGCTGAGTTAACTAGAATAAATTAAAAATAAGTTAAAAAATAAATCTGTAATTTTTACCCAGTAAATACATAAATAACCTGAGGCACAGCACATCTTAAGACAGAAGTTGTTGTCCCTTTATGCCACAAGAGGGAGTATATGTTTAATGAGCTCAAGGAATTACATACATCACACACCTTATGATGTGGTGCTATAAAAGAAAGGCTGGGCAGAAATGTATAAAAACACTGCAAACTCTGGCTTTTTTGCAGAATACCAACCATGAAAAGAAAAAAAAATAAGAATTCTTTATTCAAGGGTCAGACAGATACAGCTACCATTTCCTGCCACCTACAAAGTTTTAGAGGAATTGATTTTTTTTTTTTCATTCGTATAGATATTCTGGGGCAGTGGTTCTCAAACAGGGGTCTGTGGCACAAGTGGAGTGGTGAAAAGTTTTTAGACTCATTAATTTAAAAAAAATATGTAAATAAATATCTAGCCTATAGTTTTATTCATAATTCAACAAATGATATATGTTTAATCTTAGCAGTGCCTTTAGCTATAATGAAATGAAACAGAATAAGCAATGCCTGAACATATCAGAAAATAGAGATAACACAATTAAAGTGACAATAAAGTCATTTCTGGTTTTGGTTTAACTTCTATTTCAATTGCTGATTTGAGGACATGGACCAAAAAGCAAGTGGATTTTTCATTGTTATTATTTTTTGTTTGGTTGGTTGGTTGTTTGTTTGACATATCGATATATAATGATATATTGTATATTTGTTTATCCTAATTATCAAAGTTAAATACAGTTTGGGAGGGATGATACATAGACCCCTCTTCAAGATCAAGATCTGGTTGCTCACCTGGTAGAACACATGCCTTATTTGCAAAGGCGGACTCCTTGCTGCAGAGGGTTTCATTCCAGCCCTTGGACATGTGCTGCATGTCATCTGTTCTCTCTCTGCCACCTGTCCTATGACATTCTTCAGTCTGCCCTGCATGTCATCTGTTCTCTCTCTGCCACCTTTCCTATCACATTCTTCAGTCTGCCCTGTTATTAAAGCCAAAAAAATCAAGCTGTAATGTTATTCAATACATAAGACATGATTTTTAATGTCTGTAATGTGGAAACTAGCTTCTAACCCCTGAGTGGAAAATGAAGTGCTTTATACCAGCTTATCTCACTGTTAGGAGATATATTTTAAATTTTGCATGTCCAGAATAGATTTGAAAAGAATCTCAAGTCAATCTATGTTCGGATTCCTCATTAGCTCAACTGTAATTACACATGTTACATATGCAAACACTGCATCCTTACTGCAGCGGCCCTGGTTTGATTCCAGTCAGAGTAGGGAGGAGGCTTAACTGTTTCTTAAGCAGAGGAGAACATGACAAAGAACTGATGAGTGACAGTGAGTTAGTAAAACGCTATGGATTGGACTGTGCGGGGATAACATTTGTGGTCGATCTCATGAGAGACATGCTCATGTAACAATAATAATGATCAACTTTTTTTTTTATGTACCACTTTTTTAATGTTACCAAGTACTTTACAAGATAAAATAAAACTAGACAAGGCTGATAAATCTTCCTTAACAACAATAACAATAACACTATGATGCCAGAAATTAAAGTGATCATAACAGGGAGACTTTGGTCTGTTACAACTTTCCATCAGCAGAGTGATCACACAATTACAGTGCTTTCACAGTCTTACATGGTGATACAGTTGATTTCATTTCCACTGGATGCCCACATCTGCCAGGCTCACAAAATGGCATTCATGGACACAGGAAGTACAATTAGGCTTACAAAGTATTCAGTTCTTAAAGGATAACTTCAGTATTTTTTAGCCTGGGTCTAATTTCCCCATGTGTATGTGTGTGTATGATTGATGGGGACAACTCATTTTGAAATTGGTCCAGTATTGAGGGATGCAGATGCAGCCAGCAGTCACGAAACAAGTTACAACAGTATATATGGGGGTAAATGCCTCCTGTAAAAGTTCATGCATTGAAAGTGCTTTTTTTCCACCACAGACCAGCTCAGATCACCAGTGTAAACTCTGTTAACAGCATGCAAAGCACATCTCTTAACCTTCACTTGCTCCAGGCTGTGTGTGACAAAATCTCATGGGATCTTAGTGTGTTGCCAGAAGAAAACAAAGGAACCATGACTGAGAGCCGGTCAGAGTGGAGTTGGTTGTCCCTGAGTGCAGTTGAGAGTTTCACTATATCGATTAAAAAAAAAAAAAAAAAAAAAAAAAAGATGCTGAAGTTGTGGCTAATTGTGCTACAAATTGATGCTAACATTCCTGTCCAGACACTGCATCTTGCAGACCATCGGGTCTGCAGTGCCCCAAGATCACTACTGCCAGCCCAAGAAGAGAATACATCCGATTTTAACTCATATGCTACAAGTGTTTAAAGCGGCAGAAAAATTCCTCAAAGCTAAAAGTGTTTGGTGTAAATCATCCCCACTATGGAATAATGGTGACCTTTTATCTAGGGGGATGTTGAGAATTTATTTTGAGGGAACATATTATTTGTAAGGATAAATAAGTTAAAATATAAGTTACTGTTAATATTCATAAGCAGTTAGAATGTAGTTTAATAAGGGACTGCATTTTTTCAGTTCATTTGATTTAGACTTAGATGTAATGGACTTCAGTACCCAGGATGCTCTAGGAAAAAGTGTGGACGCGACACGCTAAATGTATGTTTCCTTTTTTTTTATTCACTAAAGAACGTCTAATTTGAATCAAGAGTCTCGCTTCGTCATTTTTTAGTAATAAGTTGAATCTGCAACATTTTTTGGTGAAACCCGGGAAGCAGGAGACTATGGCTGACGAAGATAGAGACCACGAGGAGCAACTGGACAGTGGGGAACACCGTACTGAAAGGTTAAAAAGAAAGCGTTGGACAATACGGAGTTCCACCACGAGACTGCTGAATCAGATTGATGTTGAATTATCAAAGGAAGACCTGGAAGAGCCGTGTTGTCAGCAAAGGAGGACAGCTTGCATGAGTTTGACCGCGTAGTGGAGGAAAACACTTCGCTGGAAGACGTGGAGGCAGAGGTCGAACTCGGGGAGGAATACAGAGACCGCATCATCGGCATGAAGACGCGGGCTCACCGAGTGATCAGAGCACATGAGACTGTGAGCAATGACAACCCCCGGCCCGCTCGGCTAAGTGATGCTAGCACAAACGCCGCCGGCTCACAGCACAGCAACCCGACTGTGAGACTGCTGAAACTGATGATCAAGAAATTCAATGGAGATGTAAGTTTATGGCAGGAGTTTTGGAACCAGTTTGAGACTGCTATTCATAGCAATGATGCCCTTTGCAAAAGAGAGAAGTTTACCTACCTGAAAACCTACCTCACTGGAACAGCTGCAAGGGCAGTAGCAGGATTCACACTGACAGACAGTAACTATGATGCTGCAGTTGATATACTCCAAAGCAGATTTGGAAGGAAGGATCTCATTGTAAACGCACACATGTCAAAGCTACTGAATCTCACTCCTGTGAAGAAAGCATCTGATGTCAGTGCATTGAGGCAGTTATATGATGACTGTGAAATTCAGATCAGAAGCCTAGAGTCGCTGGGAGTGGTATCAGACACCTATGGAGGTATGTTATGCCCAATACTGCTCCAGATGATGCCAGAGGAAATGGCTCTTGAGTACAGCCGTCAGAGGGGGGATGATAATGAGTGGAAGGTGCCTAATGTGCTCAAGTTCCTGCAGAAGGAGGTTCAGAGCCAAGAGAGAGCGTTGCAGATGATGAGATCATATAACCAGAGAGGGAACCATTCTACTAACAAAACATGCAGCCAATCATACTCAGCCAGTGACATGAAACTAAAGAAACCAAGCATGACATCCACAGCTGCACTACACACTGCCAGCCAGAAGACACAAAACTGCCTGTTCTGTGATAGTACTGAACACAAATCTGAAAACTGTCCAGACCACCAGGTGTCAGCACGTAAAGAAAGGCTAAAGAAGCTTGGCAGGTGCTATGTGTGTTTGGCACCCAAACACATCGCAAGGTTCTGCAGGTTAAAGGGCATGTCATGTGCCACATGTGGAGGCAGACATCATGCAGCCATTTGTGAGAAAAATGAGGCACCCCCACCTGCTGTTTCTGCCAACATGGACACTGTTATTTCTTCTGTAATTCCCCAAGCAGAAAAGGGCAAGCCTGATAATGAGAACACTGTGTTGCTGCAAACCGTCAAGGCATGGGTTGTAGGGCCCACAAGCAGGAAGATGGTCCGCTGCTTGCTAGATGGAGGCAGCCAGGGGAGTTTTGTGCATGAGAATGTGGTGAAGGCACTGCAGCTACCTGTCGTCAAACAAGGAACAATCACCTTTCACACATTTGGCTCCTCTGCTCCAACGACGGTGAAGCGCAATATAGTGAAGCTCAGCTTGGAGAATGTCTGGGATAAACAGCAGAGCATTGAAATAGAAGCAGTTGTGACCCCTAAAGTGTGTACAGCATTGATGAAAGTCCCTGGTGAACATTCAGAGGGAGATGAAAAGGAGGGGTCTCCAACTCGCAGACTTCACTGGAGATGACAAACCTGAACTTTCTGTGCTAATTGGCTCAGACTACTACTGGCAGATAGTATCCGGCCGAGTAGAAAGACTGACAGAGAGCCTGGTGGCACTAGAAAGCACCTTCGGATGGGCAGTACAGGGCCCAGTAGCAGTGTCCAGCATGACAGAGACAACATGTATGCACCTTCAGCTCAGTGAGAATGTGCAGCTTGACAAACAGCTGCATGCATTCTGGGAGCTTGAGTCTCTGGGCATCACAAGTGAGAAGTCTGAGAGCCCAGAGGATGCAGAAGCATTGCAGCTGTTTGAGGAAACCTCCATATTCAAGGATGGGCGTTACCAAGTGGAGATGCCATGGCGACAGAACCATCCTCCACTTCGAGACAATTATCGCATTGCAAAAAGGAGGCTGGAGAGCTTGAAAGGGAAACTAAGGAAGGATGTCACGCTCTACAGCAGATACAATGAAGTAGTGGAGGACTACTTAAAACAAGGAATGGCTGAGGATGTGCCAATGGAGCATACATCACCACCAAGCAGTGAGACATATTACTTACCTCATCACGCTGTACTGAGGGAGGACAAAGTGACAACAAAACTGCGGGTTGTGTTTGATGCTTCATCCCACGAAGATGGAAGTCCTATGATTGTCTCTTAACAGGTCCTAACCTGAATCCAGATCTGTTGAGTGTTTTGATCAAGTTCAGACTACATGAAATTGCATACATGGCAGACATCAAGAAAGCATTTCTGCAGATCTCACTCTCACAAAGAGACCGGGATGCTGTAAGATTTCTGTGGTTCACAGGCCCACCCACAGAGGACAAGGATGAGAAGCTGCGCATACTCAGAATGACAAGAGTGGTGTTTGGAGCTTCATCAAGCCCATTCCTACTGGCAGCTACCATAAGGAAGCATTTGAGACAATATGAGTTAGAACACCCACAAGTGGTGGAAATCATTAGCTCCTCCTTGTATGTGGATGACTTTATTTCAAGTGCAAGTGAGGTGACAGAGGCCCATGCAGTGACAACTACAGCTAAGAACATTATGTCTGCCGCAGGCATGGAGTTATGTAAATGGATGACAAACTCTCCTGAGCTCAAAGAAAAATGGCAGGAAAGCTTGATGGATTGCACTGCACAACCAGAAACATGCGGGTCAGTGCTGAAGGTTTTGGGCTTGGTGTGGAGACCAGTCACTGATGATTTTGTGTTCGACCTCAGCAGGCTGCTTGATATTCTGAAAGAAAGACAGAATACAAAACGAAGTGTTCTGCAGTCGTCTGCTCGCATTTTTGACCCTCTGGGATTCTTGACCCCCTTCACCATCAGAATAAAGTGCTTGTTCCAGGAGATGTGGGAGAGAGGGCTCAAGTGGGACGAGGAATTGCCACCCGATTTGACAAAAAAGTGGCAACAGTGGTGTTCAGAGCTCCCTCAATTGCACCAGCTGTCAATCCCACGGTGGTACAAAACACACATGCATCAGAATGGTCATGATTTAAAACTACATGTATTCTGTGACTCAAGTGAAAGGGCTTACAGTGCAGTTGCTTATCTGCAGGGAGAAACAAAGGATGGAGAAGTGACCATAAGCTTGGTTGCATCCAAGTCCAGAGTGGCTCCACTCAAAAGGATGACACTGCCACGTCTGGAGCTGATAGGAGCTGTAATAGCGGCCAGGCTGGGGAGCACCCTCATGAAAGCACTGCAACTAGACAAGACACAGCTCAGACTATGGACAGACTCAATGATAGTGCTACACTGGATTCACAGTTCTGCTCACAAGTGGAAACAGTTTGTCGCAAACAGAGTGACGGACATCCAGTCTTTAACTGACCCACAGTCATGGTCCCACTGCAAAGGGAAAATGAACCCAGCTGACCTTCCCACCAGAGGCCTAACAGTGCAGGAGCTAAAGCAGAGCGTATTGTGGTGGAATGGACCTTGTGTTCTGATGTCACCTGATCAGTTGGAAAGCAATCAGGACGATGTTCAAGAAGATGAGGCAAACTCTGAACTCAGATCAAAATACCAGATTGCTGTACAGGTTGTTAATCAAGACACAGATTTCTTAAAACCTGTGTTATGTCTAGAGAAGTACAGTAAACTAAAAACAGTGCTCAGAGTGACGGCCTGGGTGAAGAGGTTTATTACCAACACCCGCTCAAGCACAAAATTAAGGGGTGAACTGACAGCAGAAGAGCTGAATGAAGCAGGGAAGCATTGGATAAAGGTGATTCAGATCCAACGTTTCAGCTCAGAAATTGATCTGCTGAAGGCAGGAAAATGCCCCGACACTGACTCCAGAATAAGAGAGCTAAAACCATTTCTTGATGAAGATGAGTTGCTCAGTGTGGGAGGAAGGCTCCAGCATTCTGACCTTTCTTACAGAGAAAAGCACCCATGGATTCTGCCCAACGACCACAGATATACAGAAATGTTGGTGCAGTATCAACATGAGAACATAATGCATGCAGGGGTACGAGACACTTTAGTGCGAACTAGAGAGAAATATTGGATTTTGAGGGCACGGCAGGTAGTCAAGAGAGTTGTGTCAAGATGTGTACATACATAGCACTGTTCACTTGTGCTGTAACCAGAGCAGTGCACTTAGAGCTGGTCTCAGATCTATCCACTGAGAATTTTCTGCTAGCTCAGATAGCTAAGATTCATCTCAAGAAGAGGATTATGCAAGGTGATCTACTCAGATAACGCCAAGACTTTCAAGAGAGCTGATCAGGATTTGAAGGAGCTCTGGAAAGGCATCAAAGACCCTCAGCTACAGGAGTTCTTCTCAGAGAAGGGCATCACCTGGCGGTTCATCGCTGAAAGAGCAGCCTGGTGGGGCGGATTCTGGGAAAGGCTTGTAAGGTCAGTCAAAATTATTCTCAGAAAGGTGCTTGGCAGAGCTAAACTCAACTTTGAAGAAATGTGTACCATTCTAACTGAAGCTGAGGCCATAATAAACTCAAGGCCACTTACTTACGTGCACAATGATGTGGATGAGCCACAGCCACTGTCACCTGCACACTTCCTGGTGGGTCAGAGACTGACCTCCCTGCCCCCTAAGCCATTTCCAGCTGACATTAACCATCCAACAGGAAGCAAGGAGGAGATGACACGTAGGTGGCGATACAGACAGAGACTTATGACCAACTTCTGGAACAGATGGCGGAGAGAATATCTGCTGGATTTGAAGTCAGCACAACGCTGTGACACCCCACAGCCTTCTCTGCTGAAGGTGGGGGATGTTGCGCTCATCGGAGAGGATAACACACCAAGGCAGAGCTGGAGGCTAGGAAGAATTGAGGAACTGTTTCCAGGTCGTGATGGCCTCGTGAGGTCATGTGCAGTTCGCACAAGTTCAGGGACTGTTCTGCGGAGACCTATCCAGCTGTTGTATCCTTTGGAAATTTAGATAAACTATAGTTTATCGGGGGGGAGGATGTTGAGAATTTATTTTGAGGGAATATATTATTTGTAAGGATTAATAAATTAAAATATAAGTTACTGTTAATATTCATAAACAGTTAGAATGTAGTTTAATAAGGGACTGCATTTTTTCAGTTCATTTGATTTAGACTTAGATGCAATGGACTTCAGTACCCAGGATGCTCTAGGAAAAAGTGTGGACGCGACGTGATGACATCATTGTTGTTGTTGCTAGGCAGCCATGCTGTGCCTCTCGTGTAGCGCACGCTAAATGTATGTTTCCTTTTTTTTTTATTCACTAAAGAACGTCTAATTTGAATCAAGAGTCTCGCTTCGTCATTTTTTAGTAATAAGCTGAATCTGCAACAGGGGAAACCTTTTACTAACAAAGCCTGGGAAGATAAAGGTATTACAACAAGATATTAATGGGGCAAGCACAATCCTTAAGTTCCATACAATATTGACAAACATTCTCTTTTAGGGTCAGTTTGTTAAGCCTATAAAGTTCAGTGGGAATCAGCCTTACAAGAACATCCTATTTTAAGTTGGATACAGTGTGCTCCAGATGAATAGTGGCTTATATATATGACAAATTAAACTTGCTTGGCTTGGGGGAGAGACATAGCTGAGGTGGAACAAGAACTGAAATGGGTTGTAATTTGGAATAACGTTGCTGATGCCTCCTAAAACCCAAACCATCAGTATATATACATTTGAAATTTTGTCGTAGAGCATACCTTAAAGGGGACCTATTATATTCATTTTCGGGCCTTTGTATTTGATTTCTGGACTCCTATAGAGCAGCTACACACGATCGCCCGCACAGAAAGCTTTGTAGATCTTCAGGACGCTGTGCCTCTCGCTGCATCTCTTCCTTGTATTTTCTACGTCCCGCGAAAACGGTCTGTGTAATTTACTCCACCCCCCCGGCCCTGCTCTATGTACGCCTCCCGCCGAGCCCACTCCATTGTGATTGGTCGCACTCCCGAGGACTTCCGAAGGGCTGGCGAGCGCTGCCGAGCCCGGCTACTGGCTAATCCAGCTTCATACTGGCCCATGTTGACAAAACAGTCCCCTGTGACGTACCGTAGACAGACAAACACGGAGGTATTTTTCTTTTGCTGGCCGGGAAAAAGCAACTCTATCCACTTCTGCCTGGTGCTTGCCTCTTTAGGAAAGCTAAACAAAGGTAACTTTCCCTCACACCCGAACAAACATTTTCTGGGAGCCATTGCTCAACGTGCTAACACTGTGAAATCGTTGTAGACAGCAGAGCAGCGCACAGCGATGTAACTTCTGAAGCAGAGCGGGGGAGCGGGCAGGCCTAGAGCATATGCCTGGGTATGACCATATAAGTAAGTCTGGCACGCATTAACATCAATGTTACTACACCGTTAAAAAAGACAGTAAAACACAGCATGCAGAGCCATCCAAAACAGCTTGCAGGGCTCACTTCCAAATGCATGAACCTCATTATTTGACGCTTTGGAATCGTTTAACACGAGTATCCGACATTGTGACAACATTTATAGGTCAAAAAAGAGGAAAAGCATAATAGTTCCCCTTTAAACCGAGAATTAGGCATCAAATAGGACTAGCCCCTGACCCATACTGTTCTTTCTGTTCTCACAGAACTGTTGGCTCCTTTATTCATGTTGTATGAAAATGTCCAGGGATTCTAGATTTCTGGGCAAAAGTTGTTAATACCCTGGCAGGACTAATTGGGGTGGTATTACCAATGCTGTACATCCTGCTGTACATCTTCTAAATGACGATTCCTGTCTCTTATTTCTCTTTTTCTAATTCTAACAACATCTTGAGATTTAATTTTGTCTTTCTCCTGCCGTCATCATTACTGAGTTTTGTTGGAATGAAAGAGGGAGTGCTTGCTAGGGCTTGTTACAGAGTGCCTGGATGACGCATTTCTGCTTTTGCATCAATCCCAGTTAAGAGTGGGTACTGTACTTGGTTTCCTTCTGTGAGGAACACAGCATGGGGCCAGTCGCATTTTAGAAAAGAAGAAACAACAACAGCTGACTTCAAAGTAATGACAACCTTTCTAGAAATGTGGTACAATCATACAAGAGTACAATATTTGTTTCCAGAAAAACAAATACTCAAGTAAAGTACAGTACTCAAGTAAATGTACTTTCTTGCTGTCCACCCCTGCATATTTGGAGTGGATGATTTTGTACTGTAAATACTTACAGTGTGCAAGATTTATGCAGGCTCTGCTAGTGTCTCTAAAGACTGGAACGGTTTGTAGACTGCTCAGCAGTGAAGTCAAGAGTACAATTATTGAAAAGTCATTCATCGGTAGATGTGTTCTGAACATGTGCCAGTGGGGGACAGGTACTTGCTTCTGATAGCAGTGATGATCCAGCTTGGCAGCACTCTTCTGTTACCACAAACAAGACGTTCTCCTCTGACAGCCCACTCCAGCACCACATGATAGGCTGCAAGTCTGTCCTGGCTGGATGAAAGGAAAGGGTTAAGATGATTTAGAAATGTCTGAGGGCAAACTAATGCATGCAACAGAAAAGGTGCATCTGTCAAACAATTCTAGGTACAGATATTACATGCATGAAGACATATTATTTATACTTACTCAATGGATAGTTGACCATTTGGTCCCTGTGGTTTTGGTTGCCTCCTCCAATTTATTTTGGGCACATGAAAGAAGGTATCCAGCACTGCTCTGCTGGTCAGAGGGCGGAAATCCTGTAAGGTGGTGTGGTGGAAAATCTGAAAATTAAGACAGACCCCATGACCAAGATTGTCTTTGTGGTGTTTTAATAGAGCTTTGCAAAGGATCAGTACACAGTCACACTCAAAGTTTTAAAGGAACTGATAATCAAGTCAAGAATGTAAATCTGTCTTACAGGGTTAGGAGATGAAGGAGGTTGGGTCAGGATGGACCTGAAGTGCTTATCGGGAGAGTGGGGATGTGATTGTGTTATCAGAAGTTGTTCTTCCAAAGGGAAAACAGCTGTGTGTTCAAGGACCAGTAACCAGTTAGTGCCTGACAGAACATGAGAAATAACTAAGAGGAACAACAGTGACCAGTTTGGTGAATAATTTTCCCACCACAGTGGTTACACAGCGTTGGGTAGTTTCTCTATCATCCCTGGACACATCAAGACCATAAATACTGGGCAACAGGTCCCACTCGTTACAACACAGACATTCTTCCTCTGTGGGCATAGAGTCACAGCATTCAAGGAGCACAATCAGTCTTCACAGATTCACAGACATGCAGCAGCTGCTTCATCCTCGTCTGCCCGTTGCCCCTTTCTCTCTATCCTCATCCACTCTTTGTTTGTAGGAACTCAAACTCCTCATCCGTATACTCGGGCTCAAATAAATACTGGCAGCCACTGAAATCAAAGATCTCATCTACATTCTCCAAATCAGGTAAATATTTAGCCATGACACTTCAATCGGCCTAGTAAACTCTCACCTGTACTATGGGACAACCAACTGACTTTTACAAGTCATGGCTCCTCTGTTTTTTTCCAGTAACAAGCAAAGATCCCGTGAGATTTTGTCACACCCAGCCCAGAGCAAGTGAAGGGTAAGACAGACGCTTCGCATGCTGTTGACAGAGATAAAACAGGCGATCTGAGCGGGTCTGTGGTGAAAAAAGCACTTTCAATGCAACAGGACGCATCTGTCCAATGTATACTGTCGTACTTATTTTGCAGCTGCCAGCTGCATCTGCCTCCCTCAACACTGGAAACAATTTCAAAACGAGCTGTCTCCATTAAGGCCAAGGTTTAAAATTTCCAAAGTTGTCCTTTAATACTCACTCGTAATTACACCATATCTAGATGGAGACAATATTCTATGAAATTTACTGACCATTCTATGGCCATTATCACTAAAGGCTAAAACACACCGTGCCACACTGCATTACCCTCGTCCAAGACACTGTGCTTGGAATATATCTCGACCTCAGCATCTCTGAACCCCATCTTTGCCCTCAAGCTAGCGTGTGTTGTCAGACTGAGCTCCTGTCTGTGCAGGAGAGCAGAGACAGTGGTCTGAAGAAGTGTGTGTGTGTTAAAGTGATAGTTCACCCAAAAATGAAATTTCACTCATGCCATTTACACCATGTTTTTAGCCTAAATGTCATCTGTAGCCTCTCAGACCGGATCTGTGTGCACACGCCTGAAGCAGGTACACAATGTGAATATATGTTCCTTTAATATTTCTTTTTTTACAGGTTTTATACATTGATACATTGATTACAGTTTTTAGACAGTTATGAGTGTGCTATTCAATATCGACAATGTTGCATTAAGAATAATCATGCTAAGTAGGACAAAGTGTAGTAGTTGCATGCAATTTGCAGAAAGTCACGTACACCAAGTAGAACGACAGGATGTAAGCACAAAATGTACTGCTTTAACAGATAAAAATAGGAACTGTGTTAAAACCACACGAGAAAAATATGTCTATCATTTCGGGGTCAGACGTAGGTGAAAGGATATCAGATAGGAGCTGTTTCTGCATATGTTTCCAACTTGACTTCCTCGAAACAGGGCGCCAACACAGCTGAGCGAGGCGCGTGCACCCGGTTGTTGAGAGGAAGTAACCAATCAACACACTCCACCAGCGGGCCGACAGCCAATTGGAAGAGAGATCTACCTACATTCTCTAGTTTGACTCTGTATAGTATAAAACAACTGGGTCAGGATAGAATAGGCAGTCAGACTTCGTGAACTGACAAATACTCTGTTGCTGTCAGGGAATAGAAGATCTCGACCCAGAGCTCTGTAAACTGCACTTTGATTGCTGGAATAAATACTGATCGAAACCGGATATCTTCTCCTATTGCTTCATTAACCAACACGCAGAACTCGCTCACACATATGATGATTTTAATGGACTAGAATGAGCCCGAGTTCAACAACAAGCTCTCGCCCAAGTGGTGTAGCTGCAGCAAAGAAATGATGTTCCTCTTCTATATCAGTCCTCGAACATTTTCTTCTTGGTTGAAAGTTTGCAAAGTCAACTGTACGCATAACAAGTCACTATTTCTGAGAAGATCTCGCTCTGTCTGAGTTGCTTCCAGGTAGCATGTAAACACAGGTGTGAAAGTATCGCAAGACCTTGTATATCTCATGTTGCACCGCTTGGGCAAGAGCTTGTGTACCCACTTCAGGCGTGTGCAAGCAACTCCGGTCTGAGAGGTTACAGTTGATATTTAGTCTAAAAATATGGCGTCTTTTTGGGTCAAATTTTAATGTCTCAGCTCACGGACACTTGGGTTACACCACACAAAGAGTATGGAGACATTTTGTGGGTTTTTTTGTGTTCTTTTTTACATCTTAAAACTGGTCACCATTCACTACAATTGGCCGCAACGCTGTTTTCCACTGAAGCTCCAGTGTTTTGTGAACTGGAGATCTTCACCCATCCTCACATCAGCACAGGGATGAGTAGATATCGAGAGAAATTTAATTTGTGGGTAAACTATCACCTTAGGCTCTCAGTACTTTCTAACCTCTAAATGAATGACTGTGGATTAACGTTTAGTTTCTCTCCTGTGATGCTGTTTATACGTTTAGGTCACTGCTTTATTTTACCATTTCTTAATATTCGCTTAAGAAGTAATGGCAATTCTTCAATTTGTGTTCAACATTGTAGAGAAAGGCTATGTAGCAGTAGGTTTGGGCCAAAAATACAATCATGTGATATTGGAACTATTGATATGTCAGATCATTCACCGATAGATTTATAATTAACTAGAGATGAACCGATCGACCGTGTGACCGGCCCTGACCGGTGACCGGCCGGTCAGCGTCACATATCCGATTCTGTGCCCGTCATTGTCACACACGTGTTCTGCACGATGGTCATATCATGCGCGCAGCAGACAAACTGACCATGATGTCAATGCAGCGCTGATAACAGCTACACACTCTGATACATGTCTGCTTGAAGCTGGTGTCAGCGACAGATTCCAAGAACAAGATAAAGAGAAGACAGAAAGTCTACAATGAGACAGAGCAGCTGACAATGTCGCAAAACAGCCGTAAACTATGTAGCTCTTCAGGCTAATGTTAGCCAGCAGCAGACTGCTGTTCACAGAGGGACAGTTAAAATCTCACCTCCTGTTCTGGCTGAAGAATAAACAACCTGTGTTGATGTGTCTCCTCAAACATTTTCTCATCCAGACTCCTTTAACTTCTGCTTCTGTTTTTCTCACGGCAAAGTTTTACGGCAGCAAACTGTTGCATCACATCCATCTCCGGTTTGTTTACATCTGCTTCCACAGGAGATCACGTGAAATCTCGTCCCGCGAAATCCCGCAAGAATCCATGATATCGTGGGTTTTCGTGAGTCATCCCATTCAGCTGATTCATAATCTTAATGTAAAACTATAATAAGGCCTGGCTGTAACCTGGAGGACTTTGGAGAAAATGTAAATAGCATTTAACCCTCCTGCTGTCTTCGGGTCATTTTTGACCCGTTTTCAAGTTCCTGGTTTCACAACTATGGCATTCTTCCTTATAATTGCTTGACAATGACATGGATGGTTCCATACTATGCTCTTTGCAAGTAAAATTAATTATGACTATATTCATTGTGTGTTTTATTAACATTTATAGCATCTGTGGTCTTCCCGGCTCAAATTTGACCCGGCCACAATTTGTGGTATAATGGGTCATACTATTGTGGTTTCCAGTACAATAAACACACACACACACACACACACACACACACACACACACACACACACACACACACACAGACTGACACACACTGACTGACACACACAACTGACACACACACACTGTTCTGTGTTTATATGAATTTCAAAATAGTTTTGGAAATAAATGTTATACTTTGTAAATCACATTTTTTTGTTATTTGTATCAGTCGGTTTTGACCTGGGAATATCCTGGCTAATGTTTGACATATACCAGTGAGTAATTATCCAAAATAACTTCTTTTTTTTTTTTTTTTTCTTGAAAACATGGTATAATTTCAGGTAAATGAGGTATATTGGCCATAAATTAAAAGTATAGTAAAGTATAATAAAAAGAATAAGTGTAAAACAAATAAGTCTAAAATTTGTGGTAATGAGTTAGACTGAAGTTGGCTAAAAATATGGAACACAGAATTGTTTGATTATTTTATACTTTATGCTTTATAAACAGTCAAACCACACCGGGTCAATTTTGAACTGGGAAGACAACAGGTGTGACTATTTGCTGCCATTACATTTTTTTTTACATTGTTTCAAAACAGTATCCTGACTAAACTTTGACATGTACCAGTCTGTGATAATACATCAACTTATGTACCTCAGATCATAACTATATTCAAAATAGTTCAATATTTCTGCTTTTTTTTACTCAAAAATTGAGCATAATTTTATATAAATTACATCCATTATACCATATATTACAAAACAAAAGTGTAAAATATATGTTGATGTGTTGGAAACAAGTTAACTAAAAAGGTGCAACACAGAATTTGATGATCATTTTATACTACATGCTTTATAAGCAGTCAAACCAGACCGGGTCAATTTTGACCCAGGAGGATAAAAGGTGTGTAGTAAATGGGAAGACAATATGAGGGTTAATGAATATTTAATAGTCAGTGTCATATTATGAATAGACTTGCACCGATTTCAACTTTCTTAGCCGATTCTGATTTCCGATTTTTGAGGGGTCTGACCTACCGATTCCGATTTTGGCCGGTTCCGATTTTCAGTCTTTCTAAGAACTGTAATTGACAGCATTCACAAACATTTTTGCAACTTTTCTTGTAAATATGTTCATAATAAGACACTGACTATTAAATATTCATTTAATACTTTCTCCAAAATCATCCGGATTACAACCAGGCCTTGTTATAATTTTATATTAAGATTATGAATTGGGTGAACGTGATCTCGCGATATCAATATCAATATCAATATCGCGGGATTTCGTGGGACGCGATTTCACGTGATCTTTTGTGGAAGCAGATGTAAACAAACCGGAGGCTAACGCGGTGCAACAGTTTGAAGTAAAACTTTGCCGTGAGAAAAACAAACACAGAAGTTAAACGTGTCTGGATGAGAAAATGTTTGAGGAGACGCATCAACACAGGTTGTTTATTCTTCAGCCAGAACAGGAGGTGAGATTTTAACTGTCCCTCTGTGAACAGCAGTCTGCTGCTAGCTTGCTAGCATTAGCCTGAAGTGCGAGAGAGTTTACGGCTGTTTTGCGACATTGTCAGCTGCTCTGTCTCGTTGTAGACTGTCTGTCTTCTCTTTATCTTGTTCTTGGACACCATCTTCAAGCAGACGTGTGTCTGAGTGTGTGTAGCTGTTATCAGCGCTGTGTTGACGTCACGGTCAGTTTGTCTGCTGCGCGCATGACGTGACCATCGTGCAGAACATGTGTGTGACAATGACGGGCACAGAACCGGATTTGTGACGCTGACCGGCCGGTCACTGGTCAAGGCCAGTCACGTGAAAACCGGCCCGATTCCGAGCATTGCCGATTAATCGGTGCAAGTCTAATTATGAACATCTAATTTAATTTTTACAAGAAAAGTTGCAAAAATGTTTGTGAATGCTGTCAATTCCAGTTCTTAGAAAGACTGAAAATCGGAATCGGTCAAAATCGGAATCGGCAGGTCAGACCCTTATAAAAACCGGAGATCGGAATCGGCTAAGAAAATTGCAATTGGTGCATCTCTATAATTAACATCAGTAATAATCCAAAATCCACACTGTGGAAATTAAATTCAAACATATTAAATAACCCCCAGGTAAAAGAAGAAATGGAAAAGGAAATAGAAACCTATTTCAAAGAAAACAGTAATGGAGAGGTGTCCCCACATATTGTGTGGGATACATATAAAGCAGTATTAAGGGGGAAAATAATTTCCCGTTCCTCATCACTAAAGAAACTCAAACAAGAGAGGCTCAACAATTTGTACAGTAAACTTAAGGAATTACAAAAAAACCCATAAGAGTAGAGCAGAATCAGACAAGGCAGTAGCAATTAAGAAACTGCAAAATGAGATAGATGAGATATATTCTGACAAAATAAAAAAAAAAAAGGATATTTCTGAAACAGGCTTATTATGAGGCAGGAAGTAAAGCTATGAAACTACTGGCATACAAATTAAGGAAACAGCAGGCAGACAATACTATTAATAAATAATGTCTATAAACAAATGTCCTAAAACAAAGAAAATACAGTATAAAATGGAGGAGATTCAAAGTAGGTTTGAGGAGTACTATAAAGAATTATATTCACAACCAAGACTAGATGGAAAAATTAAATAAATATTTTCCTTAAACTTCTGAATCTACCTCTAGTTACACAGGAACAAAATAAAGCACCGGTTACTGAAATTACTGATAAAGAAGTTAAGGCAGCAATAACAAGACTTAAACCGCATAAAAGCCCAGGCTCGGATGGCTTTACGACTGAATGGTATAAAACTTTTAGCGAACAGATAACTCCAAGCTTGTGACAGACTTGCAATTGGGCACTCAAAAAGGGAGAGATCCCCCCTTCACCGAGGGAAGCCGTAATCTCAACAATACCAAAAGATGGTAAAGATAAATTAGATTGTAAACAATATCAACCCATTTCAGTATTAAACGTGGACTATAAAATTTACATCTCAATATTAGCTAGAAGAAGAGAAAAAATCCTATCATCCCTTATCCACCTGGACCAGACAGGATTTATCCATCAGAGACAAACTAATGATAGCCTAAGGAGAACACTGCACATTATGTGGCATATTCATCAAAATAAGATGGAAGCAATGCTTATAGGATTAGACGCAGAGAAGGCATTCGATTCAGTCAGATGGACCTTCCTGTATAAAGTTTTGGAGAAGTTTGGCTTCCACAAAACCTTTATTTGAACTCTCCAAGCAATATACAATAATCCCACAGCAAGAGTTAAAATCAATGGCAGCATCTCAAAATCATTTACACCGGAACGTTCCTGCAGGCAGGGCTGCCCCTGTTCCCCTCTCCTCTTTGCTCTCTTTATTAGAGCCTCTCAGCCAGTATATTAGACAAAATGAAGAAATCAGGGGTATGCATATAGCGGGAGGGGAACATAATTATCGTTATTTGCGGATGACGTATTGATCTTTTTAACCCGGCCTCTAGTATCACTACCAACTTTGATGTCATCTTTGAAGAGATTTGGTCAGTTGTCAGGATATAAACTAAATATCCAAAAAACCCAAATTTTGAATCTCAACTATGATCCACCAAATCACCTCCTAGAAAAGTATGATTTGAAGTGCGATAAGAAGTCAATGAAGTATTTAGGGGTTAATCTTACTCAGGATATCACAAAATTATTTGAAGCCAATTACATCCCTATAAAGTCTAAAATTAAATGTGATATTTTTAGGCGGAATCACCTACCATTCCTCAGTTTATCCTCCAGGAGTCAAGATGGTTATTTTGCCTCGCCTGTTATACCTTTTCCAATCCCTGCCAATAAATATAACTAAACAGCAATTCATTGAATGGGACAAATTAATTTCCTGGTACATCTGGATGGGTAAGAAACCAAGAGTAAAATACAAAGTAATGCAATTATCTAAAGAGAATGGAGGTCTAGCATTACCAGACTTAAAAGACTACTATTATGCAGCTCACTTAAGGCCCTTGGTGTGTCTTTGTAATTCACAGTTCAGAGCAAGGTGGAAGGAAATAGAAGTTGGGAAATCTATTGGATCATCAACACAAGCTATGATTGTCGACAGTAGATTGATGGACACCTTTACAGATAAAAACAATCCTTGGATACAAGTGGCTCTTAACACCTGGCAGAGGGTAGTTAAAAAATATAACCTGAAGGGTGGGGAGAAATTAAGATGGTGCGCATATGATACTGACTTCATCCCAAACGAGACGGATACCAGATTTAAAATATGGATGGGTAAAGGGCTAACAATATTGCTGATGTATCCATAACAAAACACTGAAAAGCTTTAGACACTTAAAAAAGATTATGGATTGGAGGATCAGGATTTTTTCAGATATCTAAAAGTGAGACAGAGTGAATGGAATTATAGCTGAGGGCTTGGAGAAAGTAGACAATGATATATTGAATATTTTTGTGTCAATTTACAAATCAGGAAATGGATGCAAAATAATATCCAGATTATATAAAAGTAGGGCTGCACGATATTGGAAAAAACTGACATTGCAATTTTTTTTTTAACCCTGCGATATATATTGCGATATGAAAAAATACAGGAATTTTCACCAGATGACTTGAATAGCACTTTATGTTATGCTGCACTGCTGCCATCTTGTGGACAATTAACCTGCACTGATCTTGTGACTCACTCCATATACGGGGGCGTGGTCTGTTTTGGCAAACTGATTAAGAAAGATTGTGATTGGTGGATCGCTGCACGCAGTGTGTGTCAGGTACCCTTGAAATTAGATGAGAACACGTTTAGTTCATTTGTCTCCTACATCGCAATGTGACTATTGCGCACACATACATTGCAATGACGATGCTCAAACGATATATTGTGCAGCTCTATATAAAAGCTTTCAGGACTCCTCAAAGACAACCACCCAACATGTAAAAAATCAATGAGAAAGAGAGGGAGGAATGGTCTTATCTGAAGATGAGTGGGGGGATATATGCAAATCACAGTGGATAACTACATCATCACACTGTTGGAGGCAATTTGGATGGAAAAATATCATGAGATTTTCATTACTCCTGCCCAGAAGAGATATCAAGGTGTTGGAATGAATTGTTGGGGGCTATGTGGAACAGATGTAGGTAACCATTATCATTTATTTTGGGATTGCCCCAAAATTACATTCTATTGGAGGGAAATTCATAAATGTTTGGAAACAGTAATTCAGATCACTATTCCATTTGATGCTTTGACAATGTATATGGGCACTGTAACACTGAATCTTCAAACTAAAACAGACAAATATTTAATGAGAATATTACTTATTGGAGGCAAAAAAGCTGTGACGAGGAAGTGGTTACAACCAGATGCTCCAACATTAGAGGACTGGTTAAAAATTATTCAGGAAATCTACACAATGGAGAGACTAACCTTTACTATAAAAATGCAAAGAGAAAAATTTAGGACATTGTGGTCAAAATGGATTGGATACATTAATTCACAGAGACCTGACCTACTTTAAAGGAAATTGCCATTTTCAATGAACTATGAGGAGCAGACTTTCATAGATAAATGAATGTGTGTGACATTGTTTGTTCAAATGTATATAGTTGCTGACACTAAAATGTAAGGGAGAAAAATAGACAAGCTTATTTTGACTAAGTTTAATGCCATTATTTGAGTTATGTCTTTACTATTATGTACTTATGTAAATGTGATTTATGTACTGTCTTCATGTACTGAATGTCTTGCAAACCTGGACTGTGAATGACCTCCCTAATAAAAACAGAAAATTGTTCTTTTCAAGTTCATTTTTAGTAATTAAGAAAAGCTATATTAACCAACATCTTACAGTGTTAGTGGTAACCCTTGAGAGAATTAATATCAACACTGCATACGAGAGTTAGAAAAACTAACAATGGTTAGTGTTAAAAAGTGTTGAATTTTAACTCAAAAAGAGTCAATTATTACACTAAATTAGTGTTAAGGTACCAACTCTCCAAAACAATAAAATTAACTATCTGTGGTGTGGACCCATATAGACATTTCAAAAGTGTTGAAATCAATTCCAACAGTGTTAATCTGAGTATATAGATTTTGCTGTGTAGCTGGCAGCAAATTACTGTTCACACAGTGGCAGTTAAAAACTCAGTTCTGACTTAAGAATAAACAATCTGTGCTGACCAGGGGGGTATACTACGAAGTAAGCTCAACACAGCCAGGCTTTCTTTGCATGATCTGGATCGACAAAGCCTAAAACCTCAATCAGAGATAACAGGTATCACAATGGTGGTTATCAACTCACTTTGTTAATCCAGGCTTTCGTCTTCAGACTCTGTGCGCGCTCACATAAAAGGGGCGTTTCTTGCGTCATTTGACTCTTCTTCCGCATGAAATGAAGCGATCGCGAGCCACTTAAGTCAAAATCATGAAGTTGTTATAATTATGAGCTGTGGAAAACATACAAATACATTACGGCAAAAAGCAACACTGTTGCTGCAAATAAAGCAGGAGAAGAAGTTTGCTGTTAGAAAATTACTGATGGACTAAATGTGGTTTTAATGCTGCTGTTTATTCTAACATGAAAACTGCACATTAAACAATAAAACTCCATACAGCAGATTTAAACATGATGAAGTCTGTCTGACACTGTCCTATGATGACAGAGACGTGGACATCACTGAAGTTTATGACCAAACCAACGTAAAATGAGTGCAACTGATTTAAGATTGTCTGTGATAAATGATGATGAATTTTCTAATCAGTGATCTGAGCTGCAATATCACAGAGACAAAACAGATAACAGTAAAAAGTATTCAAAGTATCTGTAGTTGCTTCATCATTATTTTACTGTGTGGATTATATACGATGTCAATTTAAAGTGTTAATATGATCTGGAGCAAACGGGAAAAATGACTCTGCATCACCAAACGGAGGTTACCATCATGACAGCACGATGTATACCGTTTGTGCTGCTGTTACATTTTTACATTAGATGAATTCGTTCGGTGATATTACAAACATACAGCTAAGCAGTTTTTCATTGTTAACCTCCTCCCTCAGTTTAAAAGCTATATCGCTCATAAACAACCTTGTTAGGACAATAGTTAGTTAAAGAAAGGCACTTTTTACAGACGATTTAATCATAAACTCTGAACATAACCTGTTCCCGACCAGGTTATGAGCTTAGCATAAGTTACCATGGTGATCTAGCCAGGTTAAAAGAGAGCCACATTCGTGAGGGGTGTACTACGAAGCGAGATTAATGGGTTAGCGAGCTATGTTGAGTCTAAAGCCAGGATTTTCAGTGTCACGAAAGTGGCTCTCTTTTAACCTGGCTAGATCACCATGGTAACTTATACTAAACTCATAACCTGGTCAGGAGCAGGTTATGTTCAGAGTTTCAGATTAAATCATCTGTAAAAAGCACTGCTCTTTCACTTATAATTGTCCTAACAAAGCAATATAGCTTTTAAACTGAGGAAAGACAATAAAAATGAAAAGTTGTTGAGCTGTATGTTCGTAATATCACCGAACGAAGCAGCACAAATGATGGTAACCTCCGTTTGGTGATGCAGAGTCATTTTTCCCGTTTGCTCCAGATCATATTAACACTTTAAATTGACATGGCATATAATCCACATACTAAAATAATGATGAAACAACTACAGACACTTTGAATACTTTTTACTATTATCTGCTTTGTCTTGGTGATATGGCAGCTCAGATTACTGATTAGAAAATTCATCATCATTTATCACAGACAATCTTAAATCAGTTACACTCATTTTACGTTGGTTTTGTCAAAAACTTAAGTGATCTCCACGTCTCTGTCATCATAGGACAGTGTCAGACAGATTTCATCATGTTTAAATCTGCTGTATGGAGTTTTATTGTTTAATGTGCAGTTTTCATGTTAGAATAAACAGCAGCATTAAGACCGCATTTAGTCGATCGGTAATTTTCTGACAGCATACTTCTTCTCCTGCTTTATTTGCAGCAACAATGTTGCTTTTTGCCGTAATGTATTTTGTATATTTTCCACAGCTCATAATTATAACAACTTGATCATTTTGACTTAAGTGGCTTGCGATTGCTTCATTTCAGGTGGAAGAAGAGTCAAATGATGCAACAAACGCCCCTTTTATGTGAGCGGGCACTGAGTCTGAAGACGAAAGCCTGGATTAACAAAGTGAGTTCATAACCACCATCGTGATACCCATTATCTCTGATTGCGGTTTTAGGCTTTGTTGATCCAGATCATGCAAAGAAAGCCTGGCTGTGTTGAGCTTGCTTCGTAGTATACCCCTCATGTCTCCCCACACATCATCCAGACTTGTTTAGGTCTCTTCTTTTGTTTTTTCCTCACTGCTAAGCAGTACTACAGCAAACTGTTGCACCAAGTCAGCCTCTGTTTTGTTTACATCTGCCTACCCATGACTTCACAAGAGATTGTGCTTCCTCTGGTACATTAACTTAATAAGACTAAGGCTAAGAGTGACCCAGAGCACTTTTGGAGAAAATGTAAAAGTTATTTCATAGCCAGTGTTTTATTATGAATGTATGTGTGAATGTACAATTTAATTTTCCATAGTTACAAAAACATTTCTATATACTGTCGGTCTTACAAAGACAGAAAAGCAGAATTTGCAAAGGTCAGACTTTAAATAGAATGGAATTGGCCATGGACATCGCAATCTATACAATTCTAAGCATACAGTTGTTTGACATTGACTGTTAGATACTGGTTGGTTAATGGTTTAATAATTTGTGTATCAATTACTTTGTAGCTGATCAGGTTAATTGCCAGCTAATTATAGTCAGGTTCTAACTGCAGTATGCAATAAATGGTTGTCCTTTGCGTGTGTTGACCTGTCACTCACTGCTGAAAGTACAGAACACAATTTAAAAGAAATTATATTTTATAATAAAGAGATATTAAATGAGCTTTTAGGTTGTCTGATATACTGCATTTATTTATTGGTTTGATTAATGGTTTACAGTAGCTCATCTGTCTTATTATCAGCTAAGCCTGTTTTATCTTCTCATTCTAATAATAGTCTAATTATCACCTACTGTTTGTGCACTTTTGTGCCCTACAATTTGGCCAGAAAGCCCCAATAAATTTGAATTCATCATAGGCCAAAGTGACTTCTCCTAAAAATGACTTCAAAAAAAAAAAAAAAAAATGACAGAAAGAACCAGTATTTTTATACTCATACTTAAGCTATATCACATGGAAGCAGCTTACCTTAATGGTGATAACACACTTGCCACTCTGCATTTTACACGCAGCAGCAAACTCCTGGAACATAAGTATGCACAGTGAGTGTTATAGTCAAAAACATGGTGACACAAAACAATGTGTGGCAAAAACATAATATAGGGTGAGCACTTGTATAATTCCTCTGGGATTAAACAAAACAAAACAAAAAATCAAAAACCACAGAGAAATAACTTGATGCTTTAGTCCCACTGACACGAATTTGGCACGAATGTAACGAGTTCTGGCAAAGGACAAACCCATCGTTACTTTGTGATGACGTCATGAAATCTTTGAATTGATACAGAAAAGTATAGTATAGTATAGTATAGTATAGTAATTTGAATGTATATTTTGTTGGCTCTGTTTTGTCATGTGAGCTTGTCTTTTATGTGATACAGAACAGGAATTAACTGTAAAGCAGAGTTAAGTGAGTCAGGGCTGTTTAATTTGAACTGATTTTATTACTTCATTTTCAATTTGTTCCTGCACAATAATAAATGAAATAAAAGTGAAAAATGTTATGTTATTGTTTTTTATGCCTTCACAAAGGAATAAAAATATTTGTGCAGCATTGCGCTATATTTATATGATGAGATAAGTACTTTAACTTTTAACTTTTTTAAGCCAATCATGCAATAAACTAATCAGAAATTAAAAGCAGGTGCGGCACCAGCGCAAGCAGTGGTAGCATGACGAGGAAGAGAAGGAAACAAGGATGTTTTGATACCAGCCCGAGTCTCTTGCAAAACGCATTTTCATCCAGTGAGTCATTAAATCAACATTATTACTCCCTTACTCGAATTGAGAATTGTAACACCGGTACCTCCGTCCCCTCACTTTCTTCACTTCGGATCCACATACACTAATATCAGGCATGCCCTTGTCCATAATTTCTGGGTGTTAACTGGGTATCACGGACACTTACCCTCCCTGCGCCTCAACTTTAGACTTTGAGATTCACTGACAAACAGGGTGAAATAATGTGTGAAAAGAGCGTTGAGCCTCAGCACAATTTATAATGAGAACTACTAAGCAGGGTTAGTGTTATGGTTAAATTAGCTAACGTTAGCTACCATCCAGCCTAAAATGCCACAGTTGCCCTTGAACTGTCAAAATAATTTCTCTTCAAATAGCAAACTGTTACTAGCTGACATGACTCTACATTAATGTTAGCTAGCTAACAATACACCAATCACCAGCACAAAGACTTATTTATCATTTAACTAATTTTAAACTTACTTCACTTTATTGTGCGGAGTTTTCCACCTCGAGTTCGTGGTCGGTCGGTCCCCTGATTTAATTACTGCCTGTTGTCGTCAACCCGGTATGCTACATTCAGAGGGCCCCGGAAATGGGAACGCTACAATTTATGAATATAACACAAGGCAGCTAGAAGATCAAACAACAAATACTGTCAGTCTAAAGACCCTGCTCAGTATTTTAAAATACGCAAATTTACTTTAATAAAAAGAGAAAACGGTATCTCTATGAAGAAAGAAGAAAAGAAGTAAAGAAGTTTAATATTAAGGATTTTCTAATTCAAACGTAGGACTTCATAGTTCCTACTTCGGTTTCTTGTCCCAAGAGGAAATTTGTCTTCCCCTGCCTTTTCTGTCTCTTTGTCATGACAAAAATTGCATTTTAATTATTTTCAGTGCAATGTCATAATATATCAATGTCAGGTTTGTTTTTTTTTGTTGTTTTTTTTTTTATCATTCATCAAAACAGGGTTGGGCAACAAAATGAGACTTCATCCATGCTACATCCACATACAACAAATATAAACATATGATCTGATGAGTATTTTCTCAAATGTCTGACAACTCATATGATATGATTATTCATTCATTTTCTGTAACCGTTTATTCTGGAAGGGTCATGGGGGCTGGAGCCTATCCCAGCTGACATTGGGCGAGAGGTGGGGTACACCACAGCCAACATAGAGACAGACGCACACTCACACCTACAGAAAACTTAGAGTCACCAATTGCTTGTACTTAAATTCTGTCATGATATAACACTTTGCAAATACCAATCTGAAGCAGAGGGTCATCAGAAAGTAATTTCAGTGTTATTTCTGAATGGTATCATTGTGGGACAAGTCCTTAAAAATAACTACTGTGAATGGCAACAGGTGTCCTGTCCAATAAAGGCTAAAAGCCCCCCCCCCCAAAAAAAAAGTCAAACTAGAATGTCGTGGGTAAAGTGTCTGTTCATGGAACATCCAGTGCTGAAGGTGCAGAATGGTGTGACCAGATCTCTGTGCCTGTGAGATCTCTGTCTGGTCTCACAATGGACTCTGCTTGACAGGAAGTTGAAGTGATTGGGGATATGCTTGATCTTTTGGTAGACTGTGTGCGTCTTGACCAAACTGCACATGCCCATTGCTGTCTCCAGTTAGATGGATGATGTCTACTGTTGGCTCTGAAATCAAAGACAGGTGAATTGGCAGTTGCAGGAACTATTAAATATAAAGCCTAAATTAAAAAAAAAAAAAAAAAGTGTGAACTTTTAATTGAATATTAACAGAGATATTTATGCTGAATGAGTGCAATGACTGCAAGCAGGGGGAAACTTCTGACAAAGCTCTGTCACAAGTGATCTCGTTAGATGTTGTTATGTTATTGAATTATTGATTTTTTGACCACTTTAGGGGAAAGGAAAACAGGCTTTACAGCTTTAACAGAACATTGGCCTATCACCACTTTATAAAGTTGTAAGTGAAGCTGTAAGTGGTGAACATGAGCAAACAGTTGCCCATTTACAGAGAAACTTAAGCATTCATTTGAAGTCAGATTTGTGTCCACCTGACAAAGATCAATATTCACTTTATTTCTGTTCAGGTCTGGACCAGATTTTCTGCTGTTTGGTGCTGGGTAGGTACTGTACAGTGAATTTACCACAGACTGAACAGCTGCCTGCTGTTGCTGGAACCTGGGTTGATGATGTTGAGAGTGAGATCTGAATTTTCCATCTAGAAAATCAGA
Organism: Lutjanus erythropterus; assembly: GCF_056507025.1. Classification (NCBI taxonomy): domain Eukaryota; kingdom Metazoa; phylum Chordata; class Actinopteri; order Lutjaniformes; family Lutjanidae; genus Lutjanus; species Lutjanus erythropterus. Next base: position 8,677 of record NW_028146705.1, on the reverse strand, counting down.
ACAAATGATTAAAGAAGGTTAAAACGTGTTGGTGATGATTCTTTGTGATAATTGACTAATATGGATGAATGCACTTTTACCAAACAAGAAATTGTTGTGTAAGCAGCAGTTTTTTAAAGCATGATAAAAAATGCTGGGCACACAAGCTGCATAAAGTAGACCGTCTTCATAGAGGATTTTGGACACTACTTGAATAATGCTGCAACTACCTTGCTCACCAAAATGACCCTGTGTGTAAATAAGACAGCTCTGGAAATTTGGATTTGTTTGGAGAAGATATTTTTTTTTCTACTTACTTGGAAATAGCCTATTTCGCCCAGCTTCCCAGGTAGGGATATATTTGACACATTTTACTAGTCCATCAACATGTGGATGGAAAACTAAATTTGCTCACTTCATTTTTTTCTACCAAGATTATTTTGTTTTTCCTGATGTGATGGATGAAGGTAACATGATGTAGGTGACAGAAGGCTGCAGCCTGTGTGTTTGTTTAGAACAGTGACAAGTGAATTGACCAATGACATTTTGATTTACAGTGAGTGGGACCAAAATCATCCCCTTAGGCCTTCTTGAAGGTCAGTGCCTTCTTGCTGATGACTAAGCAGTGGAGACCAATGCTGTCGCTAGGTGGCTGACTTGATAGTGCTGACTTTTTTAAGGCAGACTTCCATGGTGTTGTGGAGGATCTGCATTTCAGGGACTGAAATTGCCCTCGTCTCCGAGTCTGTTAGAAAACAATTTTCAGACACTTGAATCTTCTTTATTAAAACTTCTTCCAACAGCACAGCACAGCAGACAGAGCTGTGTTGGTAGACAGAAATAATAGAACTGGAGATCAATGACCCTTATTGATTATTACAGCTCTTAATATCAAACACAAACTTCATTATAACTTAACCAAACAATAGTAACAGAGTAAATGGTAGTCATCTACTGTTTAATACAAATTTTAATACAGCTATCAAGGTAACTGCTGCCTGCCTTTTATTCCACCAAAATCCTTTTTTTTTTGGTGTGTCTAGCAAAGTTTTGGCTAAACTGAAGTCCCAGTTCTAATCATCATGGTACGCCACTGATACAAGTTTTCATACTAAGAATTTTTCTGATCTCTCTTCTTCCTCCCTTCAACTTGTTATATGCTTTGTTGAGCTCAGTGCTTCCATTCACTTCTCAAGATTGTTTTGGCTATAATAGTTCACCTTTGCTCTGGACAGTTCTATAAGCACATATTCTATTAAAAAGTGATAGTTCAGCCAAACATGAAAATTCACTCAATCAATCTACTCACCCCTGTGCTGATGTGATGATGGGTGAGGACCTCCAGTTCACAAAACACTCCCGGGTTTCAGCAGAAAACAGCCTTGCAGCCAAATCCAGTACAACTGAAGTGAAAATTTTAAAATGTAAAAAAAAAAGAACAAAAACCACAAGATGTCTTCATACTGCTTGTGTGGTGTAATCCAAGTGTCTGTAAGATGGGACATTAAAATTTGACCCAAAAAGACACCCTTTACATCATGTTTTTAGCCTAAATCTCAGCTGTAACCTCTCACAACAGAGCTACATGCACACGCCTGAAGTGGGTACATAAGCTCTCGCCTAAGCTGCACGACACGAGATATATGAGATCTTGCAATACCTTCACATCTGTGTTTACATGCTACCTGGAAGTGACTCAGACAACAGAGAGAGATCTGCTCAGAAATAGTGACTTGTTATGCATACAGTTGACTTCACAAACTTTCAACAAAGAAGAAAATGTACAAGGCCTTCGACATAGAGGAGGAACATCATTTTGTTGCTGCAGCCATGGACTACAGAGCGAGAGCAACAGAAACCTGGTGGTGTAGTGTACAAAATCCTTTCCAGATTGAGAAAGGTCCAACTTATGTTTCAGGTGTACATGTGGCTCTGGTCTGAGAAGCTACAGTTGACATTTAGGGTAAAAACATGGCGTAAATGGCATCCTTTTGGGTCAGATTTTAATGTTGCAGCTTATGGACACTTGGATTACACCACACAAGCAGTATGGAGACATTTTTTGTGTTTTGTTGTGTTTTATTTTATTTATTTATTTAATTTCAAAACTGGTCACCGGTCACTTCATGGATTCGGCTGTTTTCCACTGAAACCCCAGGAGTGTTTTGTGAACTGGAGATCTTCACTCATCCTCACATCAGCAAATTGGTCAATAGATATTGAATGAAATTTCATTTTTGGGTGAACTATCACTTTAAAGAATGGTACAACTGATGGATTGATTATTTATTAGAAAATAACTATCTTACAGCAACCAACATTTTAGCAGCCATGGCTGCCAAAGATAACAACCGCTTCTGAGTTAAGGGTCAGATGAATGATCATTAAGCAACTCTGAATTTTCGTTCACCTTACTCACTGCAAGAGCTGAATAATGTTCAGTATGAAAACTAGGCGTGTCACAGTAAAATGCAGACAAAGCAACAACAACAATGACATCAAAAATCCAAAGTTTAGTTTCTTTTCATTTACTTTGAGCAGAGAGTAGTGCAATTTACTGGGAGGTGCTCAGACCGAGGATACACTGGTGTATCCCTTAATTGGGCAGTTTTGGCAATTTTCATCCTGCGTCATCAAGACCCACAAAGGGACTGACAGAAGTTTCTGCAGCACTTGCACCTGCATGTTGTGAATAATGACACAAGCAAGTAGAAAGTGTGGTGTGTGTATTATTGTGCAGATGACCATAATGCAAGCCAATAAATAGCCTAAGTAAACAAATAACACTGATCAGTTGCCTATATTAATTAGAAGATGGAAAAAGGAATATTAAATGATGATTGAAATCAGCATCAGAAAGAATACTACCAATAATCAGCCATTTCAATTTACAGATCTAACTGAATGCTGTTAGGTATCGAAATCTTTCTTAGATTTGTTTCTGTGAACATTCGTACCAGTCAGTTTGACCGCTGATACAGCTGTTATCAGCTCGTCATCAGCTCATCATCAGTAACTGACGCCGCTTCAGACTAATGCCAAAAAAGGAACCAAGGATTTTTCATCTTACAGCTCTGTCTTCTCTGTCCTCACATCTCTGTCATGACCTCGCTAGGTGGAGCAAAGATGTGAGGAGAGGGAGCAAGTGGAGGAGATGAATTTACAGAATGAAAAGCATCCAGTGTCCTTGTTTTGCTGCACCGTCTTCTTTGGCTGTTCTTTGTTTTAAATGGCAGTTGGCAAACAGCATTTTGGTGATTTAATGCCACCCGCTGGATTGGAGTGTTACTTCACTTGACAGAATGACAATAGTGTGACTGAATCGGTCAGAAAAACAGATGTATTTGTTGTATTCATCATTCACATGCTGTGTACCGAACTGTGACGCCAGTACCATGATTTTGATGATGATCAGGAGTCAGACGAGTCCCAGTTTTCAAGGAGCAGTAAGTAATTCTGGAGGAAGACATTTGATTGTTAAGTCTCAGGGGCACCGCTGGGGGGGGGGGGGGCGTTAGGACGATTCTAAGGGCCCGGGCCTAACAGGGGGCCCTTTGAGGGCTATCAATATTATTTTAATAGTATTATCTATGTAATCTTTGAGGGGGCCCAAGATTTCTGGCAGTGCCCCTGTTAAGTCTCATTCCTTGGTCATCAAATACGGATACTTTGGGTTGATGCCTTGAGCTGAAACAAGAAGCCCAAGAAACCAAGACAACTCCACATCTTCACACTCCAGTGACTCAAACATGCAGAATCAACTTTCTGTGAAACAGCTCAGGGACCTCTGGCCCACTTTTCATATGCAGTCTGAGGTAATATGGTTAATCTCTCTCACCTGTTTTTCCTTTGTCAGTAATGTATGTCACATTATGCATAGTTTTATCTAATTTAATTAATCTTGAAATCATTGGTTTTACTGTGAATTTATTTATTTTGACTTTATAGATTTGTTTGCAATGAGATATTGAGTTTATGTAGTGACTTTTATGTTGCAATCATTACTAATACTGCTTTACAAACATTTAGCCATAATAAGAAAATGCTGTTCTAATCCTGTTCTGATTTTATTATTCTTTTTTAAATAAAACAATAATTTATCTTAGTGATTCACAAACCTAGAACTTAATGTACTTCTTCTTTTCTGAAATGTAGATGTATGTATGCAGCGTTCTAATGGTCACAAGAACCTGCCCTTGAACACCGAGTTTGATTGCCACACCCCTCAACTGATGATCTTATTCAGACAAAGGGCTTCCAAAACTAGACAAAAACAAGATTTCAGGTGCTATGGGTGATATATTCAAGTGCACGACCAGCAGGTGATTATGCATTTCACAGGTTGAATTTTTGGAATGTTTAATTTGATGGTTCAAATGAACTTTAATTCCACAATTGCTCCACTGCATAGTCCACGTTTTTGCATGTCCATGCTCTGTCTCTGATTGCACCAGATAAATCAGCACAAGACGTCTGGACTTATTTTCTGATGCTGTAGTGGCCAGTTGGTTGGAACGGTTTGGCATTGGGCTTGATGAATAAATTTGTCACAGAATTTACACTATTTTTATCCTCTTAGGAACTTCATGACATCAAACACAAGGTGTACTGCTGTTCTCCTTGGCCTTCCTGTGTATCATGTGGTAAGTTTCAGTGAAGAAAAACCAGGCCCATTCTTTATTAATTCATTCATATTTTCATTTCTTTCTTTTTTTTTTTATAATTCAGGTTTTTATTTGAGTTTTTACTTGGTACATGACAATCGTACAGTGCTCTTTAACATTAAAGAACAGGGCTCTTATACATAAACATAAATGAAAGTATCAATGATATTACAAGGTGTGGAAGTTCCTAGAAAGAAAAACAAAAAAAAAATAAAATAAAATAAAATAAATATCAGAGGGAAGGAAATCAGCTGTCGTCCTGCTGACTGACAGTAAAAGTAATGTAGGACCAAAATGGTTCCCATTCTGGCGCTGTGGTACCATCTCTATTATTCAACTTATAAAACATACATTCATATGAAGCAGTCTTTATCATCATATTTACCCATTCTTTAAACGGTAAGGCTTTCAGAGTTTTCCAGTGTTTAAAGGGGACCTACTATACTCAATTTCGGGCCTTTGTATTTGATTTTGGACTCCTATAGAGCAGCTGCACACGATCGCCCGCACAGAAAGCTTTGTAGATCTTCAGGACGCTGTGTCTCTCGCTGCATCTCTTCCTTGTATTTTCTGCATCCCGCGAAAACGGTCTGTGTACTTTACTCCACCCCCCGGCCCTCCTCCATGTACGCCTCCCGCTGAGCCCACTCTGCTGTGATTGGTCACACTCCCGAGGATTTCCGAAGGGCTGACAAGCGCTGCCGAGCTCGGCTACCGACTAACCCAGCTTCGTATTGGCCCATGTTGACAAAACAGTCCCCTGTGAAGTGCCATAGACAGACAAACACGGAGGTATTTTTCCATTGCTGGCCGGGAAAAAGCAACTCTATCCACTTCTGCCTGGTGCTCGCCTCTTTAGGAAAGCTAAACAAAGTTAACTTTCCCTCACACCCGAACAATCATTTTTGGAAGCCATTGCTCAACGTACTAACACTGAAATCATTGTAGACAGCAGGGGGCTGTGCTACGAAGGAAGCTCAACACAGCCAGGCTTTCTCTGCATGACAAAGCCTAAAACTGCAATCAGAGATAACGGGTATCATGATGGTGGTTATCAACTCACTTTGTTAATCCAGGCTTTCGTCTTCAGACTCTGTGCGCGTTCATATAAAAGGGGCGTTTGTTGTGTCATTTGACTCTTCTTCCACATGAAATGAAGCGATCGCGAGCCTTACTTAAGTCAAAATCATCAAGTTGTTATAATTATGAGCTGTGGAAAATATACAACTAAAACTAAACTCATAACCTGCTTGCGACCAGGTTATGAGTTTAGTAGTTACCATGGTTACCAGGTTAAAAGAGAGCCACATTCGTGACACTGAAAATCCTGGCTTTAGACTCAACATAGCTCGCTAACACATTAATCTCACTTAATAGTTCACCACTCAGAGCAGCGATATAATTTACGAAGCAGAGCGGGGGAGCGGGCAGGCCTAGAGCACATGCCGGGGTATGACCATATAAGTAAGTCTGGCATGACGTCAATGTTACTACACCGTTAAAAAAAGACAGTAAAACAGACCATGCAGAGCCATCCAAAACAGCTTGCAGGGCTCGCTTCCAAATGCATGAACCTCATTATTTGACGCTTTGGAATCGTTTAACACAAGTATCCAACATTGTGACAACATTTATAGGTCAGAAAAGAGGAAAAAGCATAATAGGTCCCCTTTAAGAATAATCTTAGCTGCCACTGAGACTCCAACCATGATAACAGAGAATTTTCCTTTTGATATATTATCTATCTGTCCTTTGTCACCCAGTAAACACAGTGTAGGACAAAGTGGCACAAGTCTTTCTAACCAATCACTTAGAATACGTACGACAACCATCCAGAAGTGCTTGATAATTGGACATTCCCACAAACAATGTATCAGAGTACCGTTATCATTTTGACACTTCCAGCACAATGAGTTGTTCATGAGGCCTAATCTATTCAGTCTCACAGGAGTCCAATAATATCTTTGTACAATCTTATATTGTGTACATTTGCCTTTACATTCCCTTAAAAATTTCCCACATTGTGAGATTATTTCCCTCCATTCCTCATTCCCAAGAACAACCCCAAAGTCATTTTCCCATAAAACCTTCAAATTGTTTAGATCAGTACTGAGTGTAGAGTTCATTCTTCTGTAAAATATCGAGGCTCTGTGATGGTGTGATGGCAAAACCAAATACTCTAAAATATGGTTGTCTTCAGTTTGCCAGTCTAGTGACATAACACAGTGCCTTGTCTGAACATATTTCCAAAAATGTTCCTTTCCATTTAGGTTATATTTACTCAATACATCAATATAAGACATAAACACTTTACCATCATACAAATTATCCAGCGTACATATCCCATGGTTGTGCCAACTCTTTCAGTAGACCAGTGTTTTACCAATACAGATTGCAGGATTTTGCCACAAAGACGAATATGGCTGTTTAGAATGAGATAATTTAATCATTTTGTGTATCTTCATCCAAACTTCCTTGGAATGCAACATAATAGGGTTAGAGATTCTACCTGAATTTTGAGAGAGGAGCTCTATGGGTGTAAAGGGAAAGGATAAAGATTTTTCTATAATGGGCCAGTCTAACTTGCATTGTCCAGTCCAATGTAGGGCAAGTTTCACCATCTCAAAAGAGATATAGTACAATCTTGGGTCAGAGCATAGCCAGAGCGTTAAGCCGATCTTGTGACATAGTGTTTCTAAGGAAAGTTTTTATCCTCTTTAATGTAGAAAAGCACCACTCAGACTCTGATGTTGTCATTGGTGTTGTGATGATGATGTTGAGAAGACTTACAGTTTCAGTGAATGTTTCTCCAAGGTCGTTTTCCATCAAAACCTGATAGAGAGCCAGTGCACCTTTGCAACTCCGGAACTCCTCATTCTCGTAGATCAGGGACAGTTCTGTTTTAAGTCTGGCCTTGTCCAATGAGGGATAGGCTTCCACCGTGGTTTCCAGTGCTGAATCTGGGAACTTTCTGCTGTGTTGTTGGAACAAGTCTCCTTGCAAGACAGTGGCACTGATGAGGTGCTTGGTGAAAGAAAACCTCTCCTTGGCATGGCTCATGACGGTGTCACATACCTATGTGATAACATACAATTATAAAAAAGGTAAAGAATTAGGTCTTCACGTCTCACTACAATCAATGCTCTGAATAGCTAGCCTATATTGTGTAATAAACCAAAATGGTTAACTGTAATTATTCATAGATATCATATGACAATAAACATTTGAGTCTGGACTACTATATCAAGTGGTGAGCATCTTCATGAGATTTTTTTGATGATGTCTTTGTTTCTCTCTGTTCCTCTGTGTCTCTGTGTGTCTGTTCCTCTGTGTGTCTCTGTGGGCCCTATCTTAGCCTGGCGCAAGTGCCATTTTTGCTATGTGCATAAGATAGCAAACGCGCTTGCGCTGGGTCTGTGCCGCTGTGGGTGTGAGGTCTAAACATGAAGGCAAAAGGAAGGCGTGGCTGGGCACGTTTGCTATCTTGTGCTCAGGGTAAAACGTGCTCGTGCCTTAGGGTCGTGTCTTGTGCTGATCAAAAGCGTAAGTGGAAGGCGGGAGGCGCAATGGATTTAATTTATTCAAGGTGTGTCCAAATCCAACTTTGCTGTCTTGTGCCAGGGGTGGGAGTGATATTTCGCCCTGCCCCGCCCTTTGCGCCACCAGTGCAAAGCAGGATAGACCTATCAGACGTGCCCAAGTGCCCTCATTAATTCACAGGGGAGTTTAGGCCGAACTTGCAATAAACCAATCAGAAAGTCAGCTCTCATCACCTTTCAAGAGGCAGGTGCGCCAGCAGCGCAAGCGGAGGCAGCATGACGGCAGATTTACCAGGAGGAAACAAAGAGAAAAGATTTTCAAAGCAAGGAGACAGATCTCCTGGTTCCAGAAGAGAATGCGCAAGAGCACGCAATATATGGAGACAGCAGGACGTCTCCAAAACAGCTTCACGCCGAAATAGTTTATATACAATAATACAATAAATATGAACTGCAAATGTCATGCAGATATGTAACTGGTTATGTTTGAACCTG